>NC_052171.1:19319170-19493409 GCF_902713615.1 Scyliorhinus canicula | reverse complement strand
TGCGAGCAGGAAGGAGGGAAGATTTTCCCTGTCTATCCTGTTACCTTGTTAACAGCTCCTTTCTTCCTGCCATGCGTTGTGGTGCCGGCTGCTGTGTGGATCTCTCACCCCCCCTCACTCACTCACTCAGCTCCCCACTCCAGCTCTGAACAAAAGCTGTGTGAACACGGCGCCCCGTTCCTGCTGAGGGGAGCAACTGTGTCCATTTCAGCTGATTGACGGGCCGGGCGGCCAATCAGCGGCGGCGCCGGCTCCTTGGCAACATTCTGAAAGTAACAAAGGGGCGGGCCGACCAATGGGCGGGCTGGGCTGGGCTGGGGGCGGGACCTGGCTGCAGACAATGACAGAGGGGGGATGTGTTCCGATTTAAAGACACACACACACACACCCCTCACCCAGAGACTCTCACTCAACTGGACAGGCAGCCTACACACACAAAACAAAATTGCAGAAGGGCACCTTCATCTTGTTCCTGTGAGATATCAAGAGGGCAAGTGAGGGGCAAAGAGGAAAGGGCAGGCAAGTCTCCCCTCAGCCCTTCAAATCCAAACAGTTCCCACCCACACAAAGCAAGACACTCCACGCCCTCCCCCCCCCCCCCCCTCCCCCTCTCGGGGGAGTATATAGAGACTCTTGCCCATCTGTCAAACCATCTGTGCCAGTGGCAGACTGGCACGAGCGTCAAGCACAGTCTACATTAGTTTCGCAGGGATTCATCGGCCAAAAGAGAATAAGACATGGGGGCAGGTGAAATGAAAAATTTGAAATGAAAATCGCTTATTGTCACGAGTAGGCTTCAAATGAAGTTACTGTGAAAAGCCCCTCGTCGCCACATTCTGGCGCCTGTTCGTGGAGGCTGGTACGGGAATTGAACCCGTGCTGCTGGCCTGCCTTGGTCTGCTTTAAAAGCCAGCGATTTATCCCTGTGCTAGATTGAGGCCATTCAGCCCATCGGGTCTGCTCCGCCATTCAATCGTGGTTAATATGTATCCCATCCCCATTCTCCAGCCTTCTCCCCATAACCCCTGATCCCCCCTATTAATCCCCTTATCAAGGCCAAGTTCCTGGTTTTTGCTCCTGAACTTGTGGCTGCTGTCAGCGCAGGAGATTGGCAGAAGGAGCAGACGGAAGGGGCAAAGGTCTTATTGTGCCCCCCCTGCCCCCCACACTCTCTCAGTTCCTGCCCTCGAGTACCCAACTCTGAATCAGCCCCTGAACAGACCTGTCTTTACACTTTGAATTCGACTCGGAGAAGGAAGGCGATTGCAGGTTCCTGCCGACATTGTGAGCCGGCCGAGGGATCATGGTGAGAATTTGGTGCTTCTGACTGACAGCCGCTTCCCTTTTCCCTCATCTCTTCCCCATTCTGGACAAAAGCTACCGTGGAACAAATTCCCTGCACCTCGCCTGTCACCAAATTCACTTTCAGTGAGTTTGTGCATCAAAGAGGCAACATTGTGTTTGACCCCCACCATCACCCAGTCCAAAGCCTCTATTACTATAACCAGAAATGCCAGAAGACAGTCAAGCCGCCATTGTCCCAGTGCTGATTTAACGCGAGGATCACCACACCTCGGGCGAGTGGCAAGATTGAGAAGACGGGGCCTTCATGGACAACCTCAGCCGGCACGGGGAATTGAACCCACGCTGCTGGCCCCGTTTAGCATCAAGAACTGGCCTTACAGCCAACTGAGCTAAACCGACATACAATCAACGATGCACAATAGCAGGAATCCATTTAGTCCACCCTGCCCATTCCAGCTCCAAATCTGTCCCAGTCTTTCCCCTTTGAGACTCGCTGTTCAATCTGCTACCTCCACCCCACGAGGAAGGACATTTCCAATCACAACTCAAAGCCACACATGTTTTTCTACCTGTCACAATCCCTGTCAAAGAAAGGAATCCTCAGGGGAGCATGGTGGCACAGTGGTTAGCACAGTGGTCAGCACAGTGGCTTCCCAGATCCATGCTCCCAGGTTCGATTCCTGGCTTGGGTGATTACCTGTGCGGCGTCTGCACGTTCTCCCCGTGTCTGCGTGGGTTTCCTCCGGGTGCTCCGGTTTCCTCCCATGGTCTGAAAATGTACAGGTTTGGTAGATTAGCCGTGATAAGTTGCCCTTAGTGTCCCAAAAAAGGATAGGTGGGGTTACTGGGTTACGGGGTGGAGGCCTGGGCTTAAGTTGGGGTGCTCTTTCCAAGGGCCGGTACAGTCTCGAATGGCATCCTTCTGCACTGTAAATTCCATTGTATGATTCATAAAGCCAATGGGAAGGAAACCGCTGGACAAGATTCCAGTTTTACAAAAGCCTTCACTGTAACTGGAATCAACATCAATCAAACAAAAGTAACAAACGAGGGGTATTCCAGACAAAGAGGTCAATTTCACTTCAAAAGCCGATGCGATAAAGATGTGCCTCACATAATTCCAAGTGCTTGATTACTTCCCGCACCCATATTAGACCACATGCAATCCCATAGTCTTTCCATCTTAACTTCAGTCTTGTCTGATCTCTTACTTCTCGTTCAATCAATTCAGCCGTTGACATTCACCACATTCCAAAGTGCCCAGGCACGATTGCAACCGGCAAAGTGTGACATGGGTGACAACAGTCCTATTGGCACAGACTCCCCAGGGACTCCCCTGTCTGACCCCTTTAAACATTCAGATGGGTTCTGGCAACACAAACATCAGCTGCATGAGTCTTGTGCAATCCACATTCTAAGCCCTTCCTGTCTTAAGCTCTCTGCTCTTTCCAACTGTGTAACACACACACACTCAGTAACGCAGCCCCTGCACTATTCTCAGACCTGCTTTAACACCAGGATCTGTTAGAAAACTTCCAAAAAGGAACCTGTTCCACCTGTAGGGAATACTGCTTGTTTCCTCTTTATATGAATCTCAACACATCCCCACTGCAATTAGCTTTCTATTTACTCTTTGCTTCTTAGGCGTTCATACCCATAGAAACCTTGGTTCACGTGACTATTTCTCTGGCACCTAATCCCTGCCACGATCAGGAAAGCAATTAACCCTCTTTCAGTATATTCCCCCGCCCACTTTGGTCTCAAGGGAACATTCCTGAAAAGTAACTCCAGGCCTTTCCCTGCATGTGGATCAATCACCTGGAATGTGTCCTTCTGATGAACCTGGTTACCAAGGGAACAGTCTACTCTTTCTCAATCCTTCATGATTTTGAACAGCAGGACTACATTTCCTCTTCACCCTCGATGCTCTGGGGGAAACAGCTCCAGGTTCTCCCCTCTCTCCATGTCCTTGAACTTCCTCGTCCCCGGTACCAATCTGCAGTCTCTCTGTGAGGTTTTGACATTGTGTCTGACCTGTGGCCCCCAGACCTGGACTTGATGCACAGCTGGGGCCCAACCAGTCATCGATGAAGCTTTGGGAAATTGCGTCCCCGCCCAACATCCTCAATGGTCCAGATGTATGTGGGAGAGACGGATGCAGCAACTCCAACCGTAGCAGCACACAACGCATACCTACAGTCAGCATCTCAGCAGTTTGGGATGGGGAGCTGGGACAGAACAGAGACAGGGAACTGGCATTCCCCTAGAGCGCAGGAGACAGAGCGGTGATCTGATCAAGGAAACTTCTCGTCAGAGGGAGTCGACTGGATTACAGAGAAACCCGTCATTCCGGCTGACAGCGTCGGCAGCCGCCCCCAAAGATCCCAAAGCAGGACATGTCGGAGGTACAGCAGCCAGGTACTTTCTCCACAGCAGGACATTCTGAAATCCTCTCCTCCGGAATGCTGTAGATGCTGAGAGTTCACATCGACGAATGGGTCATGGCAGCAGGAGCCGTCCCTGACAAACGGAGTTAAGACTCAGACCAGCCTTGCTCTAGGAGCTGAATGGCCTGTTCCTGTGGTGATGTGCATCACTGTAAATACACAAGGGGTTAATGTAAGTACACGTAGACTAGCTAGACACTAGAGGGAGCACCATAGACATGACACACAGACACTCAACCAATAGATCAGTTAGATAGGACAGACCAATGGGCATTCACAATACACACAGAGGTGACACGACCACAGGGAGGCATTACACCAACCCATATATAAAGGACACCACACACATGATCTTCCTCTTTCCAGTGGAGACACTCAGTGAGTACAGACACAGGGTTGATTCAACATCACACCCACCACGTGGATTGTAGCAGACTGGTTCGTCCGTCTGGGTAGCTATAGTAGGATTAACAGTAGTGTCGAACCCGAGTAATAGAAGTGTAAATAGGTTAATAAACGTGTTGAAGTTATCTCCACGTCTGAACGTTCCTTTGTCAAGTGCACCACAAGGAAGCCGTGTATGCTACGCGTTAGAGCATAACAAGATAGTTCAGACGCCCTGCGTTTAAGATTCTGTCATTTTTAGTACACAGTGCACTGCTTTCTATTGTGCAGCAAGCTTCCAGAGCGCAGTCTCCAGTCATACACAAGTCCACTTATTGGTGTCTGCCTTCGTGGACTTGTACTGTCTAATAATATGGAAAATTGCAGATAGATACAAGGTTTTCATGCTTATTTTTAGAATGGACACTGTGTGTGTCTGTGTGTGTGTCTCTGTGTATCTGTGTGTGTGTATGTCTGTGTGTGTGTCTGGGTATGTGTGTGTGTGTGTGTCTCTCTGTGTGTGTGTCTGTGTGTGTCTCTGTGTATCTGTGTGTGTGTGTCTGTGTGTGTCTCTGTGTATCTGTGTGTGTGTGTGTCTGTGTATCTGTGTGTGTGTATGTGTGTGTATCTGTGTGTGTGTGTGTCTGTGTATCTGTGTGTGTGTCTGTGTGTATCTGTGTGTCTGTGTATATGTGTGTGTGTGTGTCTGTGTGTGTGTCTGTGTATCTGTGTGTTTGTGTCTGTGTGTGTCTGTGTATCTGTGTGTGTGTCTGTGTGTATCTGTGTGTGTGTCTGTGTGTGTCTGTGTATCTGTGTGTGTGTGTCTGTGTATCTGTGTGTGTGCCTGTGTGTATCTGTGTATATGTGTGTGTGTGTTTGTCTGTGTATCTGTGTGTGTGTCTGTGTGTATCTGTGTGTGTGTGTGTGTGTGTGTGTGTGTATCTGTGTATTCGTGTGTGTCTGTGTGTATCTGTGTATATGTGTGTGTGTCTGTGTATCTGTGTGTGTGTGTCTGTGTGTGTCTGTGTATCTGTGTGTGTATGTGTGTGTATCTGTGTATATGTGTGTGTATCTGTGTATCTGTGTGTGTGTGTATGCGTGTGTCTGTGTATCTGTGTGTGTGTCTGTGTGTATCTGTGTATGTGTGTGTATCTGTGTGTGTGTCTGTGTGTATCTGTGTGTGTGTGTGTATCTGTGTGTGTGTCTGTGTGTATCTGTGTATGTGTGTGTCTGTGTGTGTCTGTGTATCTGTGTGTGTATGTGTGTGTATCTGTGTATATGTGTGTGTATCTGTGTATCTGTGTGTGTGTGTATGCGTGTGTCTGTGTATCTGTGTGTGTGTCTGTGTGTATCTGTGTATGTGTGTGTATCTGTGTGTGTGTCTGTGTGTATCTGTGTGTGTGTGTGTATCTGTGTGTGTGTCTGTGTGTATCTGTGTATGTGTGTGTGTGTGTTTGTCTGTGTATCTGTGTGTGTGTGTATGTGTGTGTCTGTGTATCTGTGTGTGTGTCTGTGTGTATCTGTGTGTGTGTGTGTGTGTCTGTGTATCTGTGTGTGTGTCTGTGTGTATCTGTGTGTGTGTGTGTGTCTGTGTATCTGTGTGTGTGTGTGTCTGTGTATCTGTGTGTGTGTGTCTGTGTATCTGTGTGTGTGTCTGTGTGTATCTGTGTGTGTGTCTGTGTGTATCTGTGTGTGTGTGTCTGTGTGTATCTGTGTGTCTGTGTCTGTATGTGTGTCTCTGTGTGCGTGTGTATGTGTGTGTCTGTGTATCTGTGTGTGTGTCTGTGTGTGTCTGTGTATCTGTGTGTGTGTGCATCTGTGTGTCTGTGTCTGTATGCGTGTGAGTGTGTGTGTCACAGTTCACTCAGAGTCCAGGTTGCTGTGACACCATGCCCTTTTCCCTGCACATTATAGCCTGGAGCTGTGGATAGTGATGGCAGAGGCTCCAACATTCTTCCCTCTTCCCGGCGTGAGCAGGACCCTCTCCCCCTCTTACCCGCCTGCCGGTGGCGTGTGTTGGAGGGATTTGCAGGTTGGGGCAGTCAGCCGGCTGGGTCGGGTTATGAAATGAATGTACCCACCCTTGACCAACATGTCCCGGGGTGGCATTCGAGAGGAGAACTGAATGTGATGATGCTGTGTCATTTGGCCGTGACCCTGTGCGTCTGAAGACAGCAGGTACAAGACCAGGAGACAATCTAGACACACTGAGGGGAGACGGTGCTGCCAGTGTTTCGTCCCTGCCCAAACCAAGGTGCAGTGATCTCTATATGTGCATGTACACAAGGGGTTAATGTGTAATCAGTAGCACCACATGGCCACTAGAGGGCCAGATCAACAGGGGTATAAAAGGCAACCCACATTAGGTCTCTCTCTCTCTCTTGGGTGCACTGAGACTAGGGCAATAGCAGACTAGTTCAGACTAGTTCAGACTAGTTCAGACTAGTTCAGACGGCTAGTGGAGTTACGTATAGTTACCGTAGTTAGATCTAGTTAACCTTATCACGAGTATCAAAGTTAAACTCACGCAATTATTGTTATAGTTACTCAATAAACCTTTTGTTATTATGGATGAGTTTGAGTCTTCTTCATCGAGATTCAGAAGACCTCATCACTAACCAAGGATTGAGCAGCACATGTAGCATGGTGCAGCATGGTGCAGACATTAGGGGCAGCAGGGTAGCATGGTGGTTAGCATCAATGCTTCACAGCTCCAGGGTCCCAGGTTCGATTCCCGGCTGGGTCACTGCCTGTGTGGAGTCTGCACGTCCTCCCCCCTGTGTGCGTGGGTTTCCTCCGGGTGCTCCGGTTTCCTCCCACAGTCCAAAGATGTGCGGGTTAGGTGGATTGACCATGCTAAATTGCCCGTAGTGTCCTAAAAAAAAGTAAGGTTAAGGGGGGAGTTGTTGGGTTACGGGTATAGGGTGGATACGTGAGTTTGAGTGGGGTGATCATTGCTCGGCACAACATCGAGGGCCGAAGGGCCTGTTCTGTGCTGTACTGTTCTATGTTCTATGTTACCTCCCACACAGGTAACAAAACACAAGGCTCCGCCTGCCTGTGCTCGGTTAAGGGATCCCGTGGGGCGGGAGGGGGGGGGGGGGGGGGCACTGTATAAAGAGGAGGAGAAACAAGAGAGTTTGTCCAGCATTCTGATCCAGCAGCCCTGCCTTGCCCAACATCTGGGGGAAGGGGCTGGTTTAGCACAGGGCTAAATCGCTGGCTTTGAAAGCACACCAAGGCAGGCCAGCAGCACGGTTCGATTCCCGTACCAGCCTCCCCGAACAGGCGTCGGAATGTGGCGACTAGGGGCTTTTCACAGTAACTTCGTTTGAAGCCTACTCGTGACAATAAGCGATTGTCATTTCATTTCACCTTGGCGTTGCATTGGCCATCGTGACAATGGCTTTGGAGTCCAGTCTCTAACCTCTCCCACTCCTGGTGGAAGATCACTGACCCCCGAAACGTGAACTCTGTTTTCTCCGCTCAGCACGAGAGGGCATGCCAGACCTGGATGTTCTCTTCCAGCAGCCTCTGTTTTGGATTTCTAACCTGCAGCATTTTGATTCCTTTGGATGGTTGTGAGATTTAACAAGATACAAAACTGAGACAAATCTTCCCTTCGACATCAGTTCCATCTCATTACACCCAAGAGCTTCATGCCAGCATCTAAGTACATCATTACGTCAAGATTCAGGGAGATTGTGTAAAGCATAGAGTGGTAAATAGGACTTGGTCAGCAGCAAGCATTAGCGTCAGAATACATGTGACTCTGAGATGTTCTCTAACTCACGCCCATGGACAACAATGGAAGGCTTGTACCTTATAACAGCAAGCAGCACTGTACATCAGCGGAATAAACAACATCGGCCTTTAAAATTAAATCAATAACAGCTTACATAAACCAAAACTCACAGAAGCAGTTAAAGGCAGCTGTCTAAAATGAACAAGATATCCAGAATAGACTCAGCCAGTGAGAGCGAGATCAAGCTGCGTGTTCATCCACGCACAAAGTGCCTGTGTGCATATCATTTCCTACTACACTGTCATCGCAAGCTTAGCAGTAAATCTTATTGCTAACTCCTTCACTTTGTCTCCCAGGTCAGTCAAACAGGCATACAGCTATAGGTAGTGAGAGAGAGAGAGAGTGCCCAAGTGTTGTGGAGTCCAACAGTCCGCTGCCACCATGCACGCTGAGGGTCTCGATGTGGACCCCAAGGGATCTGTCTCTGTGCTCCGCGAGATATTGAGAATGGGAAGTGTTCTGGTTGAACACAATGACATGAAATCTGTTACTGGCAACAACTATACACAGCCCTGCACAGGCCTAGGTCTAGTTTGGATCCTAGGCCCTTGACTTGACCATATGCCTGACTCAGACAGTAGACATGAAGTCTGACCGGTACAGAGTGGCAGACAGGAGTGAAGGTCTACAGTAGGGATCACAGACAGCAGTGAATGTCTCACATGGAAGCTGTACTTTTTAACCTCTAGCATTACCCACAGTGGTTTCACAGTGTATCCTCTACACAGCTTCTTAAAGGTACATGTGTTTGACTGCATTGCCCTGCACATAAAGCCACAACAGGGAGAACCACGGTTTCATTTCGACACTCCAGCCATTGATGTTCTAGGCCATATATGTCAAACTCAAGGCCCGCAGGCCAAATCCAGCCCGCGGTGGAATTATCTTTGGCCCGCGAGATAATATCTAATTACTTTTTTTTTAATTTTAATTTTTTTTTTAAAATTTAGATTAGCCAATTATTTTTTCCAATTAAGGGGCAATTTAGCATGGCCAATCCACCTACCCTGCACATCTTTGGGTAGCGGGGGTGAAACCCACGCAGACACGGGGAGAATGTGCAAACTCCACACGGACAGTGACCCAGAGCCGGGATCGAACCTGGAACCTCGGCGCCGTGAGGCGGTTGTGCTAACCACTAGGCCACCGCGCTGCCCTAATAATATCTAATTACTATTTTTTTTTTTTTTAATTTTTTTATTGGAATTTTTTGCAGAAAATATAACAAAAAGTATAGCAACAAGCAGTAATATGCAACTAACAGCCCCATAACACCCACAACTCCCCCCCAAACCGTAACATCACATGTATCACATTCCCCCACCCCCCCCCCAAACAAGAGAACTTAACCATAAATTAAATTAGATAAATCAAATTTAAATAAAATAAGCTAACATAATCAACGTCCCCCCCCCCCCCCCCCTCCCCACCCCCCCACCCCCCCGGGTTGCTGCTGCTACTGTCCCAGTACCCTATCGTTGAGCCAGAAAGTCGAGGAAAGGTTGCCACCGTTTAAAGAACCCTTGCACCGATCCTCTCAGGGCGAATTTAACCTTCTCAAGCTTAATGAAGCCCGCCATGTCATTGATCCAGGTCTCCACGCTTGGGGGCCTCGCGTCCTTCCACTGTAGCAAAATCCTTCGCCGGGCTACTAGGGACGCAAAGGCCAGCACACCGGCCTCTTTCGCCTCCTGCACTCCCGGCTCTACCCCAACCCCAAATCTAATTACTATTAAAGCGCCTATGGCGTATGATATGGCTGATGCCGAGTTTATTCAGGTATAGTGTGAATCACAAAGTGTTGGCCTGTGGAAAAATGTTTTCATTAGAAATTACTCTGGAAAAGCTCCAGATAAAGCAATAAGAAATAAATGCAACTAATTTTTTTATTTATTTAATATTTAATGTTGTTTTTATAGGCAATAACCTAAGCTTTATTAGTTCCAGGTTCAATAAGTTCATTTCAATAAGTTTTGCAAAAAAACATTGAACCAGTCCCGATTTTTAAATTATGGCCCACGGTGTATTTGAGTTTGACACCCCTGTTCTAGGCAGAGGGAGAAGGCCATTCGGCCCATTGAGCATCTCTGCTGACCCTTGACCTCAAGGCCCTTTATGCTTCAGGACATCCCCAAGTGCTTGACAAACAATGCTGGACTGCTGTAGCATGGTCAGGGTTGTGATGTCGGGATCACTGCAGCCATCCGGTGTTCGCTGTTCGCTGGGAGAACTCCGCCGATCCACTCGGGTTTTCCAATGTCCACCCAAGGGAGGGCCGGACAAGGCCTCCTCCGACAGGCCAGCATCCCCTCGGCCTTCATATCCCTGCTCTCTGGAATGGGAATGTGCAGTCCCGACTGAGAGGTGAGACCCAGCCCCTGAGCCAACGCCGACCACTTTGACCACCAGAAGACCCTTTCCCTCCAGCCCATCTTTGTGTGGAGGTCAAATCGCTGCACTGAGGCAGTAGGAGTGTGATCGACTGCCACTGCATCCTCTTCACTTCCCATCTCCATGTGAAACGTGGTCTCCAGACCACAGACACTCCTCAGATCTCAATTCAAGCCACAGATTGAAACCACATTGCTGAAAGTAGGAATCATCGCCAGCCAGTCTACTCATTACCAAGACCTTACTGCACACTATAATCTCGGCAGGCACGCCTCAGCGCCACTCTGAGGGAAAGACTTTAACTCACTGAATTTGCCCTCTGCAGCCCTCCAGAACTCGGGCAACATCGTTAAGGGGGCTTCGCTTTCCTGGAGGGGTTTATTCCCCTGGTCTTCTTTTCGAGCTGCACTGCCATTGACAAGGTTTAAGCTCCCCCAAAGTCTGACCACAGTCAGAGTGGATCTGAACCACCGACATACGAATATTACCAAGGTGCAGGAATCAGACCAACTTTTTTCAAACCTTTTGTCCCGGGAGCCATTTTTACCAATCGGCCAACCTTCACAACCCACCATTTTCTCTTCCCTTTAATGCGAGAGGTGAGCCTGGGCTTATATTCTTTAGTCTAGAGTCGGGAAGAATGAGAAATTAACCTCATTGAAACAGACATTATTCTCTCAGGACTCGACAGAGCAGATGCAGAATGTGAGTTTTCCTTAGGTGGGTGGTTTACCGCCTGGGGATATACTCTGCAGATTACAATGCGATGGTTTTAGACATTGATGAGGAGGAATTATTTCAATCAAAGAATTGTGAATCTTTTTAACCTCAGAAATTCACCATCAAAGAGAGTTCTGCCGGCTCAGCCTTTGAGCAGATTCAACACAGATGCAGGAAGACTGAATTGAAGTTTGAAGAAAATGATCTTCTCCTGGGTCAGCGCGCTGACGTCAGGAGGAGGCGGTGTTTCTCTCTGGGCTCCGGGCATTCTCACTGCGCAGCACACCCGCATTTGCAAAGCCGGCTGCTGCGGCCGTTGGGCCTGAATTCCCGCGATCGGGAACGTCGCGAAGGATGGCTCCATGACCCTCCCGCGACCCGCAACCCCCACTTTGAAAATGCCTCGACATCAACCTTGCCAAATTCCTCCACACTGCCACTCTCCTAAACCTCACCTACAACAAGGAGAAGTGCGTGTTCAGCACAACCCGCTTAGCCATCCTTGGCTATGTGGTCCAGAACGGAGTTCTGGGTCCCGATCCCAACCGCATGCGCCCCCTCATGGAGCTCCCCCTTCCCCTCTGCCCCAAGGCCCTCAAACGCTGCGTGGGGTTCTTCTCCTACTACGCCCAGTGGGTCCCAAACTATGCGGACAAGGCCCGCCCACTCATTCAGTCCATCCACATTCCCCTTACGGCCGAGGCACAACAGGCCTTCGCCCGTATCAGAGCTGATATAGCCAAGGCCGGGATTCACGCAGTAGACGAGACACTGCCCTTCCAAGTAGAAAGCGACGCATCAGATGTCGCACTTGCCGCCACCCTCAATCAGGAAGGCAGACCCGTGGCATTCATTTTCCCGCACCCTTCATGCCTCAGAAATTAGGCACTCATCCATCGAAAAAGAGGCCCAAGCCATCGTTGAAACTGTGCGACATTGGAGGCATTACCTGGCCGGCAGGAGATTCACTCTCCTCACTGACCAACGGTCGGTAGCCTTCATGTTTAACAACACACAGCAGGGCAAGATCAAAAACGATAAAATCTTGCAGTGGAGAATAGAGCTCTCCATCTATAATTACGAGATTTTGTATCGTCCTGGCAAACTCAACGAGCCCCCAGACGCCCTATCCCGAGGTACATGTGCCAGCGCACAAGTAGACCGACTCTGGGCCCTACACAACAGCCTTTGTCACCCGGGGGTCACACGATTGTACCATCTTGTCAAGGCTCGCAATCTGCCCTACTCCATCGAGGAAGTACGGACAGACACTAGAGACTGCCAGGTCTGTGCGGAGTGCAAGCTACCCTTCTACCGGCCGGACCACGCGTGCCTGGTGAAGGCCTCCTGCCCCTTTGAACGCCTCAGAGTGGATTTCAAAGGGCCCCTCCCCTCCACCGACCGAAACACGTATATTCTCAGTGTGGTCGATGAGTATTCCAGATTCCCCTTCGCCATCCCATGCTCCGATATGACGTCTGCCACCGTCATCAAAGCCCTAAACACAATCTTCGCTCTGTTCGCTTTCCCCGCCTACATCCACAGTGACAGGGGATCCTCATTCACGAGCGATGAGCTGCGTCAGTTCCTGCTCAGCAGGGGTATCGCCTCGAGCAGGACGACCAGCTATAATTCCCGGGGAAACGGGCAGGTAGAGAGGGAGAACAGGACGGTTTGGAGGGCCGTCCAACTGGCCCTACAGTCCAGGAACCTCGCAGCCTCTCGCTGGCAGGAGGTCCTCGCTGATGCACTGCATTCCATCCGGTCACTACTGTGCACCGCTACAAATAACGCACCCCATGAATGTCTTTTTGCCTTCCCCAGGAAGCCCACATCCGGGGTGTCGCTCCAGACTTGGACTCGCAGCTCCAGGACTGGTCCTGCTCCGTAGGCACGTCCGACTCCACAAGGCGGACCCGTTGGTGGATAGGGTGCACTTGCTCCATGCCAACCCCCAGTATGCCTATGTGGTGTAACCCGATGGCCGCCACGGTACTATCTCCCTCAGGGACCTGGCACCAGCAGGTTCCACCCAAACGCACTTCTCTGGCCCAGCGCCTTCCTCCCCTCCCCCGGCGCTCCCAACATTAACCCCACCAGGACCATCCCTCCTTCCCCTGGCCCACGCCAGAGGATGAAGAGGATTACGGCACACTCCCGGAGTCATCCAACATAAGGCCAGCATTGACATCGCCAGCATAGACATCGCCACCACCGCTACGTCGCTCCCAGCGGAACGTCAAGGCACCAGACCGGGTGAATCTCTAACTGGCACCGAACTTCCAAAGGACATTTGTTTTCTTTTCCCTGATAAAAACATTGCACATAAATTCACTACTGTATATAGTTCTCCACCACCCCTGCCGGACTCATTTTTAACAGGGGGTGAATTGGGGCTGGTTTAGCTCACTGGGCTAAATCGCTGGCTTTTAAAGCAGACCAAGCAGGCCAGCAGCACGGTTCGATTCCCATATCAGCCTCCCCGGACAGGCGCCGGAATGTGGCAACTAGGGGCTTTTCACAGTAACTTACTTGAAGCCTACTCGTGACAATAAGCGATTTTCATTTCATTTCATGTGGTAAGCCACTGTTACACCTGTATTAGGTGATGTAAGGTTGGACCTGAACTACAGGTTCGCCGGTAGCCCCTGTCTGCTGGCTCCGCCCAGTTTGAGGAGTATAAATATGCTTGTCCTCTATTCAGCAGCCATTTGGCCAGCTGCTGTAGGAGGCCACACATCTTGCTGCAATAAAGCCACAGTTGTATCCAACCTTAGTCTTTGTACAATTGATCGCGCATCACTTCTGTTGGTCGGAGTCAGGGATGTTTGACTTGGACCAGGATCGTCCAATCAGTCAACGTTTTGGGATGGAAAGGCGGGGCGTCGTGAGGTCGGGCATGTGAGGTGGCCAAGGGAGAGAGTGCGTGGGCAGGATTCCTGATGGCCCAAGGCGACCAGGAAGGCATCCAACTGGAATTGGCAACACCATCAGCCCAGAGGTGGTACCGCCCGGTCGTCAGCTCGAGGATGGCCCAGTTGCGAACCCAAGGGTCCGTGGACTCAGTGAGCTCCTTCTCTGCATCGCTGGAACATTTTGCCATGGTGCAAACAGACGGGGGGGGGGGGGGGGGGGGGGGGCGAGGGGGGGTTATTGAACACATTCCTCATGGAAGGCTCGCAAAGTAGTTCTTCTGTTTGTTTATTGAGAACCACTTATTGCTGCAATCCACACAGAGAGGTGGCTGGATGTGGAAAGTGAGGTCCACGGCAGTAAGGGGGCTGGAGAGGTTGGACAGTTCTCTCAAAGAGCCAGCAGGGGCTTGACGGATCAGATAGCCTCCTTCTGTGCTGTAATATGGGACAGCTTTATGATAACAAAGCAAATTTGCTTTGTGAAAGACATCTTGAGGAGAGGTATGTCTCAGCAGTCAGACAACTACCTAACAAGCTCCGACCCCATCTGTGTGACCTGCTGCAACCTGACAACCCTCCGGGATACCGGCGCTGCACCAGTTCTGGTTCCATGGGCATCTCCAATTTTAATCAGTCTGTCATTGGTGGGCTGTGTCTGCTTTCCCAACACTCAAATTCCCTCTCCCAAACTTTCCAACTCGCCACTTCTCTTTCAGAGATTCCTTACAGCTGACTGCTCTGATTCACCGTCTGGTCATCTTCTCACCTCATCTGACTCCAGGTCCAACTTCACTTCAGAATGCTGCTGCCGAACACCCCTGGACATTTTGGCACGTCAAAGGTGCCACATGAATTCAAACGGTTGTTGTATCAGAGCACGATCGATATAAAATCCCTCACCGTCTCCTCTCTTGATTTTAGTCCAGGTGATTTTTTACAATTCTGCCAGGGACGAGGTGGAGCAGCGACCTTGTGTGCTGTAATGATTCACTAATGCCAGGAATTAACGAGCCATATTGACTTCCCGAACTACGTGAATTTTAGGAAGCGCCCAATTTGATGCACAATGCAACAGGATCCCGGTTTTGGTCAAGTAATGGAGACAGGGATGTCATCGGAACATCAGCGATCAATTCAGAGAGACCCGACCACCTTTTTTCACAGAGGTCCAGGGTTCCACACTTTACACCCAGCTTCCCTTTGAGACCCCGCCCATGGGACCACCCATAGAGAGACAGTACATTCAGAAGAGGTTCTGCTCGACTTGACGTCACTTTCGGGGGCTGTTGACAGTGGCCCTCCCAGGCTCCCTGGCGAGCCCTCCCAGTCACCTTGGCGAGCCCTCCCAGTCACCTTGGCGTGCCCTCCCAGGCTCCCTGGCGAGCCCTCCCAGGCTCCCTGGCGAGCCCTCCCAGGCTCCCTGGCGAGCCCTCCCAGTCACCTTGGCGAGCCCTCCCAGTCACCTTGGCGTGCCCTCCCAGGCTCCCTGGCGAGCCCTCCCAGGCTCCCTGGCGAGCCCTCCCAGGCTCCCTGGCGAGCCCTCCCAGTCACCTTGGCGAGCCCTCCCAGGCTCCCTGGCGAGCCCTCCCAGTCACCTTGGCGAGCCCTCCCAGTCACCTTGGCGAGCCCTCCCAGGCTCCCTGGCGAGCCCTCCCAGGCTCCCTGGCGAGCCCTCCCAGGGACCCTGGCGAGCCCTCCCAGGCTCCCTGGCGAGCCCTCCCAGGGACCCTGGCGAGCCCTCCCAGGCTCCCTGGCGAGCCCTCCCAGGCTCCCTGGCGAGCCCTCCCAGGCTCCCTGGCGAGCCCTCCCAGGCTCCCTGGCGTGCCCTCCCAGGCTCCCTGGCGAGCCCTCCCAGGCTCCCTGGCGTGCCCTCCCAGGCTCCCTGGCGAGCCCTCCCAGGCTCCCTGGCGTGCCCTCCCAGGCTCCCTGGCGAGCCCTCCCAGGCTCCCTGGCGTGCCCTCCCAGGCTCCCTGGCGTGCCCTCCCAGGCTCCCTGGCGAGCCCTCCCAGGGACCCTGGCGAGCCCTCCCAGGCTCCCTGGCGAGCCCTCCCAGGCTCCCTGGCGAGCCCTCCCAGGCGTCCAGTCCCAGGCCTCTGGAGAATTGGACAGCGGCATATTTTAATCAGCTTAATGACTCACTTTAACATGTCAATCTGGATCTGGCCCAGCGAGGGCAAGATCCGAATCGCGACGTCTCGTGAGGAATCAATGACCTGGTTGCGTCACCTTGTCGAGAGTGACGAGGCCGTTCGATCATGCCCAGGGAGAAACTGTTTGCACTCGGAAGAAGGTGAAGAATGGGAGGGCACAGATTTATAGTGATTTACTGAAGGAGCAAAACTGATGTGAGGAAAAAACCCTTTTCACACAGCGAGTGTCTTCGGCGTGGAATTCACCGCCTGCAAGAGTGGTGGAGGCAGATTCAATCGAGGAGGTCAAGAGGAAATCGGATGATTATTTGAACGGAAACACTGTGCAGGGGTACGGGCAAGAGGCAGGGGTTGGCACTGAGTCTCGATGCTCATTCGGAGGGGCGGTGCAGACACGATGGGCCGAATGGTCTCCCTTTCTCTCTCTCTCTCTGTGTGCCGTCGCAATGAAGTGATTCTGCGACTCTCGTGTCACAAATTGGCCAGAGAGGTCAAGGATGGCAGATTCTTTGAGAATCGATCATCGAAATAGACGAGAATCTGAAGGGGCTCGACACGGGAGACCCTGAGGGATTGTTTCCCCAAACTGAGCAATCAGGAACTACCGTGCTGCCCCTCAATGCTTCCGTGCTGCCCCACAATGCTACCGTGCTGCCCCACAATGCTTCCGTGCTGCCCCACAATGCTAACGTGCTGCCCCACAATGCTACCGTGCTGCCCCACAATGCTACCGTGCTACCCCAAGTGGACAAGTGTCTTCACCCAGAGTGTTGTGAATCTTTCCCCGTTGAACATCAAGCATGGCAAGCTGTTTGGAAATGAACTGGAATGAAACAATGCCAGTCCAGGAAAGAGACGCTGCTTTGTCAAACTCAGGGGAGGACACACAATAAAGATATTCCACTCTGGCCAGGTCTCCGAGTCTTTTAAAGTTTGTGAACATTTCAATTTGTGATCTTCTCTCTACCTTTGGATTGACCAGTTTTGGTCCCCTGATCTGTGGAAAGATACAGCGGCATTGGAGGCCGTCCGTAGAAGGTTCACTTGGAGGGATTTTCTGATGAAGAGATGTTGAGCAGGTCAGGCCTACTCATTGGAGTTCAGAAGAATGAGAGGCAACCTAATTGAGACGTATCGGATTCTCAGGGGTGTTTGACAGGGTCAAAGCTGAGAGGATGTTTGCTCTTGTGGGAGAATCCAGGACCAGAGGGCAGAATCGCAGAGTGAGGGGCTCACCCATTTCAGACAGAGATGGGGAGGAATTTCTTCTCTCAGAGGGGAGTGAACCTGTGGAATTCTTCACCGCAGAGAGCGGTAGAGGCCGGGGTGTTCAGTATGTTCAAGGCTGAGTCAGACAGTGAGGGGATCGAGGGGGGTGGCGATAAGGCGGGGAAGTGGAGTTGAGGATTGCCACATCAGGTCACAATCTCATTGAGTGGCGGAGCAGACTCGATGGGCCGAGTGGCCTATTTCTGCTCCTCCGTCTTGGGGTCTGATGGAATTCTCAGAACATTTCTTCCTGCTCTTTTTGCCACTCACCAGCCAGGAATAGGGTTTCTTGTCCTGAAACTTGCTGGAGCAGACCCAGAGGCATATCTGGGAGATTGATGGTGAAGTCAATCATTGTCAAAGAGGAAAGACAGTTTCTACAATTCATTAGAGGGCAGCATGGTAGCATAGTGGTTAGCATCAATGCTTCACAGCTCCAGGGTCCCAGGTTTGGTTCCCGGCTGGGTCACTGCCTGTGCGGAGTCTGCACGTCCTCCCCGTGTGTGCGTGGGTTTCCTCCGGGTGCTCCGGTTTCCTCCCATAGTCCAAAGATGTGCGGGGTTAGGTGGATTGACCACGCTAAATAGCCCGTAGTGTCCTAAAAAGTAAGGTTAAGGGGGAGTTGTTGGGTTACGGGTATAGGGTGGATATGTGGGTTTGAGTAGGGTGATCATTGCTCGGCACAACATGGAGGGCCGAAGGGCCTGTTCTGTGCTGTACTGTTCTATGTTCTAAATTCTAAATCTCCGAATAGAAATGAAGGGAGGTCACTGATGAGGTAAAATACGCTGGGCACAGATCAGACAGCACGGGAAGAGGGTGAGTTTCCGTTTCAGAGGAGAAGGGGAGAGCAAGTGTCTCCAGTCTCTCACTAGTCAGACAGTCTGGTTGGTGAAATTGGAACTGCCGTGAAAGCCAGCCAACTACCTCAGCGACGTGTTGCTTGGCGAGTTTAGAGGGCTCACAAGCTCTTTCTATTGGCAAACAGAAATGTTTTGCAGTAACGGTGAACGCAGACGTCCCATATCAACACAGCTTATCTCATGTCACAACAACCAGCCCACGTCACATCTCCATATCAGGAGAAAGTATCGAGCGGGACAAGGATGGGAGTTGATCTGTAAACACAGACCGGAGTTTCCTGTTCCGCAGAATTCTCCCACCCGGGACAAGGTCCGGTGGTTGGGGTGGGGACAAGGGAGTGCTTGTTATTGTGGAGGGCCTAATTAATTAAGCACCCGGTGGTTTTCGCCTGTTTTCTGTGGTTTGACCGTCAATCCCGCCAACACATCTGGGTGTCATGTTTACCGGGCACCACCAGCCCAGCGCTGAAGAGAGAAGATGGACCTTCAGGAAAAAAAATGGATGTCCTCGACAACGCCGAAGCAGGAAGGTCCATCAGATTGATGCTCCTGCCCCCGAGCCCTTCCACTACTCTGATAGTCCAGGGTTGCTGGCAGCCTCCCCCCCTAACTCCAGAAGCAGACCCAAGCATTCTACAGGTAAGTCCCAAATTCCTCATGCCACGTTGCTCCAGACATGTTCCAGACCTGCTGACATCACGGAGAGCAGGGTGCTGGTGTTGGTGGGTGGGTCGGGGGGGGGGGGGGGGGCGCATGGAGTTCTGAATCCCATGAGCAGGATGCAAACCAGTTCGGCGCCGGCCTCCAGCGGGTTTCCCAGTCTGCCGAGGCAGGGGAAGATCCCACTATCGTTTTGCGCCGTGGGGTGAGCGGTTTCTGTGACACCCCCCTGAATTATCTGTCCCAGGCCCCCTTCAGTCCTCTCCCTGGATCTGTAATGATTTGATTACCTGCAAATGCTCGCATTCCAAGCATTGTCCAGGCATCGGGGCCTCACGGTAGCATGGTGGTTAGCATAAATGCTTCACAGCTCCAGGGTCCCAGGTTCGATTCCCGGCTGGGTCACTGTCTGTGTGGAGTCTGCACGTCCTCCCCGTGTGTGCGTGGGTTTCCTCCGGGTGCTCCGGTTTCCTCCCACAGTCCAAAGATGTGCGGGTTAGGTGGATTGGCCATGCTAAATTGCCCGTAGTGTAAGGTTAATGGGGGGATTGTTGGGTTATGGGTATACGGGTTACGTGGGTTTAAGTAGGGTGATCATTGTTCGGCACAACATCGAGGGCCGAAGGGCCTGTTCTGTGCTGTACTGTTCTATGTTCTATGTTCATCTCTGACTTTGTCTATATAAATGTTTCTGGAACATATCTCGCCATTCACCTGAGGAAGGAGCTGCGCTCCGAAAGCTCGTGTTTGAAACAAACCTGTTGGACTTTAACCTGGTGTTGGAAGACTTCTTACTGTGCCATCAGCAGAGGCATGGGAGAATTCCACCCAACCTCGTTTCCAAACGTTGGGAATAATTTGGCCGCTAAATGTCAGAGAGGATACGACTTGTCTGCCATTGGCTATTGGAGCCATTCCTGGACAAACTGGCACAGAAAGTTGAAGCATTGAGGGGGGAGAGCTCTCACGTCAAGAGAGGAGGAGGAGGCAGCATCAAGGCCCTGGCTCTCACAGACACACAAATACATAATGGACGGCCATTGTTACCAGTGAAGTTCAGAGTTACTCAGTCCTCACACCTTGAGCAATCAGGGAACTGAGGAGAAAGACCCTTGTTTCTGAGTCGTGCTCCATTTTCAGCTCTCCTGACTCGGGCTCACTCACACTGGTACACAGCACTGCACCAGCCTGCAATTGTCAACTGTGATGTTTGTCAGTGGATAGAACTAACAGCCAGTGACATTGACGTCAGCAGCAGTCAGTGGCAGGACCTCTGACCTCACTACACCAGTGATGGTCAATGACTTTCCCCCCCACCCTCACCCCGGCTCACATTCAGCTCAGATTGGAAGGTTCCTCCTCTGGGTGTGATTAGCCAGTCCTGAAGGAGTGAGGCACTGGCAGACCACACGTTCAGCCAAGGCCCAGGCCACATTCACATGTTTACGTTACAGATCCTGAGACACTATTTTCACCTAAGAGTTGAGCAGGTGCCTGTTGTTTTCACAGAATAGAATTTACTGTGCAGATGGAGGCTATTCGGCCCATCGAGTCTGCACCGGCCCTCGGAAAGGGCACCCGATTTATGCCCAAACCTCTAACCTATCTCCATAACCCCACCTCACCTCTTTGGTCACTCAGGGGCAATTTAGCATGGCCAATCCACCTAACCTGCACGTTTTGGACTGTGGGAGGAAACCGGAGCACCTGGAGGAAACCCACGCACACAGGGGGAGAAAGAACAGATTCCGCACAGACCCGTGTTGTGGTCTTTACTCATTGGCTGACCTCCCAGAGGTTATTGGCCTCAGTATCAGCGTGAAGATATCGGATCAGTGACCTTGACGACCGGCCAATGGTTGGTGCTGACGTGGACATCACTGCGGACCAAGACAACTTGAACTTTGTAACCTTCAAAGTGAAGTATAAAAACCCACAACACCCAACAGAACCGAACAGAAATCGCCCTCTCGGTGACAGCAAAGGTGTATCGTTGGGCTGAGTCTGGTATGTGTGGGTGTGTGTGTCTGAGTAAGATTATACTGATGAGGGATTATTGATCTGGCAACATATTCTTGGTGAGGTGACCTGCATTAACACTTGTATTTGTTACAGGGTGTCCTCTACAGGATTTTTCTCAGCAGTAAATACTGTCGAGAAATATTAATTTAGGACCTCTCCCATCCCTTGTGGATCCGCACATAGACGACCTTGTTTATCCTTAAGAGGCCCTACCCTCTCCCTAGTCACTCTTTTGTCCTTTATGTATTTGTAGAAACTCTTTGGATTCTCCTTTGCCTTATCTACCAAGACAATCTCATGTCCCCTTAATGCCCTCCTGATTTCTCTCTTAACTCCACTCCAACCCTATACTCTTCAAGGGATCCACTTGATCCTTATGCATGTCGTATGCCTTTTTCTTTTTGACCAGGGCCTCAATATCCCGAGTCATCCAGGGTTCCCTACTTCTACCAGCCTTGCCCTTCACTCGAAGAGGAATGTGCTCACCCTGGACCCCAGTTAACACCCGTTTGAAAGAGTCCCACTTACCAGCTGCCCCCTTGCCTGTAAACAGAGCCCCCCCCCAATCAACTTTTGAAAGTTCCTGCCTTGCCCCAGTTTTGAATTTAAACTTTTGGGCCAGACCTATCATTCTCCATAGCTATCTTAAAACTAATGGAATCATGGTCACTGGTCCCAAAATGATCCCTCTTCTGTCACCTGCCCGTCCTTATTTCCCAGGAGGAGGTCAAGTTTTGCCTCCTCTCTGGTCGGGCCATTCACATATTGAATGAGGAATTCTTCCTGAATACACTCGACAAATGTCTCTCCATCCAAACCCCTGGTGCTGTGGCTGTCCCAGGCAATGTTGGGAAAGTTAAAGTCCCCAACTATTACCACCCTATTTCTCCGGAGCTATCTGTAATCTTACATAGAACATAGAACAGTACAGCACAGAACAGGCCCTTCGGCCCTCAATGTTGTACCGAGCCATGATCACCCTACTCAAACCCACGTATCCACCCTATACCCATAACCCAACAACCCCCCCCCTCCCCCCAACCTTACTTTTATTAGGACACTACGGGCAATTTAGCATGGCCAATCCACCTAACCCGCACATCTTTGGACTGTGGGAGGAAACCGGAGCACCCGGAGGAAACCCACGCACACAGGGGGGAGGACGTGCAGACTCCACACAGACAGTGACCCAGCCGGGAATCGAACCTGGGACCATGTTTGCTTCTTAATTTCCCGCTGACTATCAAAGTGAACTTCCCCTTCTTATTTTTCAGTTCTACCCATGTAGACTCAGTGGGCGAACCCTTGGATATATCCTCTCTCTGTACTGCCGTGATACCAGCCCTAATCAGAACCCCCCCCCCCCCCCCCCCCACCCCCGCCGTATCTCCTGTTCTATCTTTCCTCTCGCATCTGTACCCTGGAACATTGAGTTGCCAGTCCTGCCCCTCCTTTAGCCATGTTTCAGTAAGAGGTATAATATCCCAGTCCCATGTACCTATCCATGCTGAATTCATCTCCCTTGCCCGTCATGCCTCTGGCATTGAAATAAATACACTTCAATCTGTTTCTCTGCCTTCCACTTTTCTCCTCATTGTTTCTATCCCTTCTTTACTGCCCTCCGACTTCCTGCATTGGTTCCCATCCCCCTGCCACATTAGTTTAAACCCTCCCCAACAGGGCGAACAAACAACCCCTCCAGGACATTGGTCCCAGTCCTGCCCCCGGGACAGACTGTCTGATTTGTAATAGTCACAGTTCTCCCAGAACCTCCAAACAATCTGAATCCCTCCCTCCGGCACCATCTCTCAAGCCACGCGGTCATCTTGCCAATCCTCTCATTCCTACGCTGACTCAAAGGTGGCACTGGTAGCAATCCCGAGATTACTACCATTGAGGTCCTACATTTTAATTTAACTCCTAACTCCCTAAATTCAGTATGTAGGACCTCATCCCACTTTTTACCTATATTGTTGGTGCCTATATGCAACATGACAGCTGGCTGTTCACCCTCCCCTTTTAGAATATCCTGCAGCCGCTCTGAGACATCCAGGACCCTTGCACCCTGGAGGCAACACCTTCCTGGAGTCTCAATTGTGTCCGCAAAAATGCCTGTCTACTCCCCTTACAATCGAATCTCCTCTCACTAAAGCTGGACCACTCTTTTTCCTGCCCTCCTGCGCAGCCATGGAGCCATGAACCTGGCTACTGCTGCCTTCCCCTGGTGAGCTATCTGCCTCAACAGCATCAAAGACGGTATACCTGTTTTGGAGGGAGATGACACATTCAGCAGGCAGAACAGAGAGTTGGGAGTCACAGCTGGAACACACAATATTTGGTTCCGTGTCTCTGAAATGCTCCCAGACCTGCTCCCGAGTAAACGCCCTGTAATTGAGGGATTACGGAGTGGGAAACACCTGCTCGTGCTCCCAGAGACGGGAGAACAGGAGTCAGCAATGTCCCATGTCCTGTAGCAGTTGACGGTGAGCATTAATTAACCAGCTCACGGGGCAGCACGGTGGCACAGTGGTTAGCATTGCTGCCTACGGTGCTGAGGACCCGGGTTCGAATCCCGGCCCTGGGTCACTGTCCGTGTGGAGTTTGCACATTCTCCCCGTGTCTGCGTGGGTTTCACCCCCACAATCCAAAGATGTGCAGAGCAGGTAGATTGGCCACTCTCAATTGCCCCTTAATTGGAAAAAATAATTGGGTACTCTAAATTTAAAAAAAAAAAAAAAAAAAATTAACCAGCTCACTGACAATGTTCAGCAGTTCCTCCCAGGTCCGGAGGGAGAAGGACAATAAATGCAGGAAATGCAGGGGACCTTTGCTGTGACCCTGACCAGGGCAGCGAGGTGGAGGTCAGGTGACATGGCCCCTTCGATGTTGGGCACACGTCTGTACAATTAGAAGGCTGGTGGTTAATTGGAGTTGGGATCTATTTCTTTTGTTCCTGGAGACACTGGTGTTGGGTTAATTTAACTAACGTTACCAAAACCATTGTGTTCCGATTGCTAATGCTTCGGCCATTGCACTATTATGAAGCATTTTCCACTGTTTTTGCAGTATATTTATACTCTAGAAGGACAGCTGATAAACATTTTAAAAATCTTTCACGTCTGACCATGATTGACCAGACTGAATTCCTCAAAATATTCTCCACTTATTCCCTTACCTCCTTCCTGACACCAACTCCACAGAAGTCCTTGGTGTGCGTTGCTCTTCTGCTCCTGGTTGTGGACTATGGAGAATCATACTGCTATCAATCATTTCAGGAAGGAATATATAAAAGTAAGTACTGAACCTTTCCAATCTCTACACTCTATCTGGGAAGGGGTGTGTGGGGGGGGGGGGGGGGGGGGGGGGGGAAACGAGGTGTGGTAGTCTGTGTAGAGGTATTACTGTACCTAGTAATGCTGGAACACCATTGGTAGATAATGTATGTTTTCTATTGGTCAAGCCTATGTGGTAGCTCCGCCTTGCAAGGCGGAGTATAAGAGCCCGTGCCACCCCAGCAGCTTCCTTTCTGTACCTCAGCTGCTGGGGGAAACATCTAGCTTATTAAAGCCTTCAGTTGTACTACAACCTCGCTTTAGTAGTCATTGATTGTGCATCACGAGGTAATCATGAGAACTGACGCAAATGATTCAAGCCACATGGAGCTTTGCCTCAGGGATTACCTTTCACGCTCTCCTCTTCCCCGAAGGTCCAAGAAGGAGTGGGCCAATATTCCGCCTTGCCAAACTAGCGAGCTCCTGCTCCAGGGGTCGCAGCTTGGCTGTCGAATACAAACGAGGGTTCAACCTACAGATAGGCCGAGGGCTCATTGTGGTAACAGAAGAATATAAGAACTAGGAGCAGGAGTCGGCCATCTGGCCCCTCGAGCCTGCTCCGCCATTCAATGAGATCATGGCTGATCTTTTGTGGACTCAGCTCCATTTTCCGGCCCGAACACCATAACCCTTAATCCCTTTATTCTTCAAAAAACTATCTATCTTTACCTTGAAAACATTCAATGAAGGAGCCTCAACTGCTTCACTGGGCAAGGAATTCCATAGATTCACAACCGTTTGGGCGAAGAAGTTCCTCCTAAACTCAGTCCTAAATCTGCTTCCTCTTATTTTGAGGCTATGCCCCCTAGTTCTGCTTTCACCTGCCAGTGGAAACAACCTGCCCGCATCTATCCTATCTATTTCCTTCATTATTTTATATGTTTCTATAAGATTCCCCCCCCCGCATCCTTCTAAATTCCAATGAGTACAGTCCCAGTCTACTCAATCTCTCCTCATAATCCACCCCATCAGCTCAGGGATTAACCTAGCGAATCTCCTCTGCACACCCTCCAGTGCCAGTATGTCCTTTCTCAGGTAAAGAGACCAAAACTGAACACAATACTCCAGGTGTAGCCTCACTAACACCTTATACAATTGCAGCATAACCTCCCTAGTCTTAAACTCCATCCCTCTAGCAATGAAGGACACAACTCCATTTGCCTTCTTAATCACCTGTTGCACTTTTAAACCATACATAAGCACACCCAGGTCTCTCTGAACAGCGGCATGCTTTAATATTTTATCATTTAAATAATAATCCCGTTTGCTGTTATTCCTACCAAAATGGATAACCTCACATTTGTCAACATTGTATTCCATCTGCCAGACCCGAGCCCATCCACTTAACCTATCCAAATCCCTCTGCAGACTTCCAGTATCCTCTGCACTTTTCGCTTTACCACTCATCTTAGTGTCGTCTGCAAACTTGGACACATTGCCCTTGGTCCCCAACTCCAAATCATCTATGTAAATTGTGAACAATTGTGGGCCCAACACGGATCCCTGAGGGACACCTCTAGCTACTGATTGCCAACCGGAGAAACACCCATTAATCCCCACTCTTTGCTTTCTATTAATTAACCAATCCTCTATCCATGCTACTACTTTACCCTTAATGCCATGCATCTTTATCTTATGCAGCAACCTTTTGTGTGGCACCTTGTCAAAAGCTTTCTGGAAATCCAGATATACCACATCTATTGGCTCCCCGTTATCTACCGCACTGGTAATGTCCTCAAAAAATTCCACTAAATTAGTTAGGCACGACCTGCCCTTTATGAACCCATGCTGCGTCTGTCCAATGGAACAATTTCCATCCAGATGCCTCGCTATTTCTTCCTTGATGATAGATTCCAGCATTTTCCCTACTATTGAAGTTAAGCTAATTGGCCTATCATCTCAAGGTCCTCACCTGTCATAGCCTCATTTCTATCAGTCACAGGCATGTTATTTGTGTCTGTGAAGATGATCGCAAAAAACCTGTTCAGTTCCTCAGCCATATCCTCATCTTCCATTATTAAATCTCCCTTCTCATCCTCTAAAGGACCAAAATTTACCTGAGCCACTCTTTTTTGTTTTATATATCTGTTGAAACTTTTACTATCTGTTTTTATGTTCTGAGCAAGTTTACTCTCATAACCTATCTTACTCTTCTTTATAGCTTTTTTTTAGTAGCTTTCTGTTGCCCCCATCATGTGAGAGTACCTTTAAGAAATGGATGTTTAAGAAATGTACCTTAAAGAAATGGGTGGAGCTGGGCTGTCTGTCAGCTTTTTAGTTTTGTTTTAGGCTGTTTGCTGCAGGGTGTGTTTTAGTTTCATTTTCAGAGCTCTATAGCTGCAGTCACAGCCAGAAGGGGTATTAGTCTCTCTCTCTGTAATCTAATAACTGTAAATCGATCCTTTGGTGATTTAAAACTAATAACTGCTCTCAGTAGTGATTTTAACCTAATGTGCCTCTGTTTAAAGGTTTTTAAAAAAGTCTTATGGACGTTAAAAGGACAGCTTAAGGTTTACTTAGTGTTGTATTCTTTGGGGGTTGTATTTGAATTGATGGTTGCTAAGATGTTCACTGTATGTGTTAAAAAGGTTAACTTGAGTTCAGAGAATAAACATTGTTTTGCTTTAAAAATTACTTTCCCATTTCTGCTGTACCACACCTGTAGAGTGGGCCATGTGCTCCCCATACCACAATCTATTAAAAGGTGTGGGTCAGGTGAACTCCATGATACACTTTGGGGTTCTCTAAACCCTGGCCCATAACAAAATGGGGGCTCGAGGGGGATAAAAGTCTATCTATTGGATTGGCTTCGTGAATTTAAAGACAGTGAGGGGTGAGCATATTGTGGTTGCTTTTCAGGTGTGGTATTTCAGTTTAAGTAGGGAGTGTGTTGTGGACAATGGCTCTTTCAGAGGCTCTGAAGTTTTTGGGGTGGAGACGGTCACACGCAGTACCTTACGGACAGAGACTAAAAGTAGACTGTTAGATTTGGCAAAAACATTGCAGTTAACATTACCTGACAAAATGTGAAAAGATGAGGTAATTATGGCGGTGGCTAAGCATTTAGAGTTGCCTGAGATACAGTTTGACTCATTGGAAATGGCAAAAATTCAGTTACAAATTAAACACGTGGAACATGAGAAAGAATTAAAGTGGCTTGAATACGAAACAGAGGGGAAAAAAGAGAGAGAGAGGAAAAAGAAAAGGAGAGAGAAGAAAGGAGAAAAGAAAGAATGGCGCGAGTAGAACAAAAAGAAAGAGAAAGGGAGATACAGATCAGGGAAAAGGATAAAGAGAGAGAGTTTGAACTTCAGAAAATGGCCATGAAACATGACAGTCAGTTGAAATTGGTAGACGTAAAGGGAAACGTAGAGTTGGATGATTGTGATGAGAATAGTGAGAAAGAACGTCAAAGTCGAAGGCTTGGTGGGGATCTATTTAAATATGTCCAAGCATTGCCAAGGTTTGACGAGAAGGATGGAGAAGCCTTTTTCATTTCATTTGAGAAGGTAGCTAAACAAATGAAATGGCCAGAGGACATGTGGGTATTACTGATTCAAACAAAGCTGGTAGATAGGGCTAGTGAAATGTTTCCATCACTACCAGAGGAGGCATCTGGGACTTATGAGGAGGTGAAAAAATCCATCTTAGGTGCATATGAACTAGTGCCTGAAGCCTACAGACAAAGGTTTAGAAATTTAAGGAAAGAATTTGGTCAAACATATATGGAGTTTGAAAGGCTCAAACAGAGTAATTTTGATAGGTGGATAAGGGCTTTGAAAATAGATCAAACGTATGAAGCTCTCAGAGAAATTATATTTTGGGAGGAGTTAAAAAATTCAATTCCTGATGTAGTGAGAACTCATGTGGAAGAACAGAGGGTTAAAACTGCGAGATTAGCAGCAGAAATGGCAGATGATTATGAATTAGTTACTAAATCAAAGCTTGGTTTTCAACAGTTTCGGCCGATGAGGGATAGAATCTGGGTAGATGAGAAATACTCAAGTGGGAAAGGTAAAGGTGTTCTGATGGGAGATAATAAGGGGAGTGTACCTCAGATTAAAAAGAAATCCAGGAGGGTGGAAGAGACATGAAAAGTTTCAAATGTTTTCACTGTAATAAACTAAGCCATGTAAAGTCACAGTGTTGGTGGTTGAAGAAAAGCACTGGGAAGGCTGATGTGGTAAAACAGGATAAGACAGTGGAGTTATTTAAAGTGGTAAAGGAAAGCCCAAGTGAAGCGAAGGAGGTGTAAAAGATTGTACAGCCTAATCAAGAGGTGATTGATAAGAAGGCGCCAGGTCTCTTTAAAGAATTTACTTGTATGGGTAAAGTTTACTCATGTGTATCAGGAGGAGCAGGTAAAGAAGTCACAATTTTAAGAGATACGGGGGCTAGTCAATCTTTAACGGTAAGAGATGAGGAGTTATGTAGTTTGGGAAGAATGTTGCCAGAAAAGGTGGTAATATGTGGAATTCAGGGTGAGAGGAGTAGTGTTTCATTATATAAGGTAAGGTTGGAAAGTCCAGTGAAGAGTGGTGAAATGGTAGTAGGAGTAATAGATAAACTATCTTATCCAGGAATACAGTTTATCTTGGGTAATGATATAGCTGGATCGCAGGTAGGAGTGATGCCTACTGTGGTGGATAAGCCAGTGGAAAACCTGACAACTGAAGTGTTGAAGGACGAATATCCTGGGATTTTTCCAGATTGTGTAGTAATGAGGTCACAAAGTCACAGGTTAAGAGAAGAGGAGAAACCAAAGAGTGAAGATGAAGTTGAAGTGCAATTATGAGAAATTATTTTTGATCAGATGGTTGAAAAAGAAGAAGAACAGGTGGCGGATGAGGCGGATATTTTTAGTCCAGGGAAATTGGCAGAGTTACAAATGAAAGATGTAGAAATAAACCGAATTTATCAGAAATCATACACGGAAGAGGAACCTGAGTGTATACCAGAGTGTTATTACTGTAAAAGTAATATCTCGATGAGAAAGTGGAGACCTATACTTATGCAGGTGGATGAAAAGTGTGCAAAAGGTCATCAAGTAGTATTGCAGGTAGGGTATCAAAAGAAGGTGTTGCGAGTTGCACATTACCAATGGGAGGTCATTTGGGAATAAGGAGAACTCAAGCTAAAATACACAAACATTTTTATTGGCCTGGACTACATAAAGATGTAGTAAAATTTTGTCAATCATGTCACTCATGTCAAGTGATAGGGAAACCTGAAGCGGTGATAAAACCAGAGCCTTTAATACCCATTCCAGCATTTGAGGAACCTTTTACAAGGGTCCTAATTGATTGCGTAGGACCGCTTCCTAAAATGAAAAGTGGGCATCAATATCTTTTGACAATGTGGATGTGTCTACTAGGTTTCCAGAGGCCATTCCAGTACATAACATTACAGCTAAAAAGATTGTGGAGGAATTACTTAAATTCTTTACTCGATATGGGTGACCCACAGAAATATAACCGGATCAAGGATCCAATTTTATCTCAAGGTTATTCAAAGAAGTTATGGATAGCTTAGGAATAAAACAATTTGAATCAACTGCGTACCATCCAGAATCGTAGGGAGCGTTAGAAAGGTGGCATCAGACATTAAAGAAAATGTTGAGGGCTTATTGTCAAGATTATCCAGAGGATTGGGATAAAGGAATTCCATTTGTACTGTTTGCAATTAGGGATGCACCTAATGAATCAACCAAATTCAGTCCTTTTGAACTAATTTTTGGGCATGAGGTAAGAGGACCACTTAATTGATTAGGGAAAAATTGGTGAGTGAGAAATCGGAAATTACTCTATTGGATTACGTGTCAAATTTTAGGGAACGATTAAATAGAGCAGGTGAATTGGCTAGACAACATTTGAAAGTTGCACAAAATGTGATGAAACGGGTAGCAGACAGGAAATCCAAAGTTCGTAGTTTTGCCTGTGGAGATAAAGTTTTAGTATTTTTACCGGTGGTAGGTGAACTTTTAAAAGCAAGATTTTGTGGACCTTTTCAGATTGAAAGGAAATTAAGTGAGGTGAATTATGTGGTTAAAACCACCAAATAGAAGTAAGACACACCGAGTGTGTCATGTGAATATGCTTAAAAGGTACTTTGAAAGGGAAGGAGAGAAAAAGGAGGAGTTTTTAATGATTCTAATCAAAGTGACGAACCAAATCCAGATGAATGTGAATTTGACATACCTCATTATACTTCTTCAGACTTTGATGTGACAGTGACAGCCTAACCTCTCTCTCTTTCTCTCTCTCTCTCACTCACTCTCGCTCCAGTAACAAAGACATGTAGAGATGATGTTGATGGCACCTGGCATGCAGCTGGTGAAACCTGGAAAAACTCTGACTGCATGAGGTGTGAGTGCTCCGCTGAATTAATGTCATGCTGCACAACGTAAGTGATTCTCTGCTACTCCACCTGGAGTCAGTCCGTTGTGTGCTCCTGCCTTGATCCTTCTTATGAAAGCACAAAGTGGGTTTGATATAACAGCCAGACCTGGAGGTCAGTCCTGTCGTGCTGTTCTCATCGCAGAAAGAAATCCCACAGAAGGGATTGCGTTCCCACGTTGAGGGTCCACACATCGAGACCCGGAACATGAGAGCATTTATTATGAATGAAGGGGTCAGAGCTCTGCTCACAGGCAAAAGGCAAACCAAGACTGGGTCACGTTAGACACACTCCCTCTGATCATGTCATTCTGTTATCTTGCGAAGACAGAAGACTACATCCCCTTTCTTATTAAAACACTTTATTCCCATTTCCAAAGAATTGGAAGGATTTCCAATACATGTCCATGGTCAGTTCCCATGACATGCGTGTGTGGGACTGATGAATCTCAGTGTCTTAAGTGGAGAGGGTAATCTGCAGGCCCGCCCAAATCGTGCAAGGGTCACCTTGTCTTAGGGTGTCTTTGTTCACAGTGATCTGTGGGATTATCATTCCTGGGTGCTGTTCCTGATATCTTTCAGGAACGTGTCTCAGGTCCCACTGGACCGCACGGTGGAAAGGAGGTTCTTTTGTAAATCACTTTCAATCTGTGCCCTCTCGTGCTTCATCCTTTTACAAACCCAACAGTTTTTCCTCTCCACTCTGTCCAACCCCCTCGTGATTTGGGACAGCTCTATAAAATCTCCTCTTAACCTTCTTCCCTCCAAGTCCCAACCTTTCCAATCGATCCTTATAACTGAAGTTTCTCATCCCCAGAGCCATCCGCGTAAACCTCTCCTGCCCTCTCCCCAATGTGTTCGCACCTTTCCCATCGAGCAGTGCTCAGAACAGTTCCCAATATTCCAGCTGAGTATTCATTAGTGTCTTGTATACATTCAGCGTGACTTTTTTGCTCCAATACTCTATGCTGCTATAATAGACTTGAACACGAGAAGTTTTATTAATTGCTCCTCCCACCTGTCCTGCCTCCTTCAATAATCGATGCACATCTCCACCCAGGTGCACGTCTTAAAAATTTTATCCTTCATCTTGTATTGTCTCTCCATTTTCTTCCTACCAATATACATCACCTCATACTTCTCCACATTGAATTTCATCCCCCACCAAATTGTCTCTGCCCTCCTGAAGTTCTATTTTGTCCTCGTCACAGTTTACAATCCTTCTCAGTTTTGTATCATCCTCAAATTTTGTTAGTGTCCTCTGTACACCAAGATCAAGATCATTAATACATGTCAGGAAAAGCAATGATCCTAATTCAGCCCCGAAGGAACACCACAACAAACCTTCCTCCAGCCTGACAAATATCCATTGACCATTACTCTCTGCTTCCCATTGCTTAGCAAGTTTTGTATCCATGTTGCTACTGTCCCTTTTATTCCACGAGCTGTAACGTTTCCCACAAGTCTGTTGTGGCACTATATCAAATGCGTTCTGAAAGTCCAGGTACACCACATCAACAGCTTTACCCTCATCGATCCTTTCTCTTATTTTTCCCAAAAAACTCCAGCAAGTTGGTTAAACGCGATTTCCCTTTAAGGACTCCATGCTGGCTGTTCCGAATCGAACCACATTTTTCAGTATGGTGACTAATTCTATCGCGAATAATTGTTTCTCCAAGCTTCCCCACCACTGAAGTTAAACGGACTGAACATTTTCATTTCTCCAGTCCTTTGACACCCTCCCACCCCCGCCCACACAAGTCTGGGGCTGATGGACAGATTATGACCAGCGACCCTGCAATTTCCACTCTCACTTCCTTCAATATCCTCGGATGCATCCCATCTGTTCCCGTGTCTTTTCCACTTTTTGTGCCGACAGCTTATTCAACACCTTTTCCTTATTAACTGTGAACCCTTTTGAGTCTCCTCCTCTGTCACCATGGTCTGGGTCACAGCTCCCTCCTTGGTAAAGAAACATGCAAATTTAGTACAAAGAACAATACAGCTCAGGAACAGGCCCTTCGGCCCTCCAAGCCTGCGCCGATCACGTGTCCTATCTAGATCAACCGCCTGTATCCTTCCAAACCCTGTCTGTTCATGTCCCTATCCAGATAAGTCTTAAATGTCGCTAACGTATCTGCCTCAACCACCTCACTTGGCAGTGCATTCCAGGCCATCATCTCCCTCCCCCACACATCTCCACTGAACCTTTCCCCCCTTGAACCGGGCCCCCTTGGAATTGTCCTTTACACCCTGGGAAAAAGCCTCCAACTATTCACCCTATCTATACCGCTAATAATTTTATAAACTTCTATCAGGTCGCCCCTCAGCCTCCGTCTGGCAGCAGGGTAGCAGGGTAGCATGGTGGTTAGCATAAATGCTTCACAGCTCCAGGGTCCCAGGTTCGATTCCCGGCTGGGTCACTGTCTGTGCGGAGTCTGCACGTCCTCCCCGTGTGTGCGTGGGTTTCCTCCGGGTGCTCCGGTTTCCTCCCACAGTCCAAAGATGTGCGGGTTAGGTGGATTGGCCATGCTAAATTGCCCGTAGTGTCCTAAAAAGTAAGGTTAAGGGGTTGTTGGGTTACGGGTATAGGGTAGATACGTGGGTTTGAGTAGGGTGATCATGGCTCGGCACAACATTGAGGGCCGAAGGGCCTGTGCTGTACTGTTCTATGTTCTATGTTCTCTGTCTCTCGAGGGAGAACAATCCCGGTTTATTGAATCTCTCCTCGTAGCTAATACCCTCCATACCAGGCAACATCCTGGTAAACCTTTTCTGTACTCTCTCCAAAGCCTCCACGTCCTTCTGGTAGTGTGGTGACCAGAATTGGACACAGTATTCCAAATGTGGCCTCACCAACATTCTATATAATTAGAACGTAATTTTTGACATTTTATACTCAACACCCCGTCCTCTGAAGGCAAGCATGCCATATGCTTTCTTTATCACCATTTCCACCTGTGCTGCAACTTTTAAGGATCTGTGGACCTGCACGCCCAGATCTCTCTGTGTCTCTATGCTCCTGATGGTTCTGCCATTTATTTTATAGCTCCCACCTGAATTGGATCTACCAAAATACATCACCTCCAGGTTAAATTCCATCTGCCATTTCTCTGCCCAATTTTACAGCCTATCTATATCCTGTTGTATTCTCTGACACTCTTCACCACTACCTGCAATTCCTGCAATCTTAGTATCATCCGCAAACTTGCTAATCAGACCCGCTACATTTTCTTCCAAGTCATTCATATATATTACAAAGAGCAGAGGTCCCAGAACTGATCCCTGCGGAACACCACTAGTTACAGATCTCCATTCGGAGAAACACCCTTCCACTGCTCCCCTCTGTCTTCAATGGCCAAGCCAGTTCTTGATCCATCCAGCTCGTTCACCCCTGACCCCAAGTGATCTAATCTTTTGCACCAGCCTGCCATGAGGGATCTTACCAAATGCTTTACTAAAGTCCATGCAGACAATCATTTTCCCTCGTCAATCATTTTTTTCACCTGAAAAAATTCAACCAAAGTTAGTGAGACATGACCTCCCTCGTACAAAACCATGCTGTCTGTCACTAATAAGACGATTCACTTCCGAATGTGCACAGATCCTATCTCTGAGAATCTTTTCCAACAATTTCACTATCACTGACGTCAAGCTCATTGTCCTATTATCCTTGCAACCCTTCTTAAATAACGGGACAGCATTGGCTATCCTCCAATCCTCTGGGATCTCACCATGAGCACACAAAGATTTCTGTCAGAGGCCCAGGAATATTCGTCAGCTATGTGCCGTCTCATGTGTACATTCCCTTTTTGGTCCTGGATCTCCTCTCCTTGCCCAATTACCACCTTTTTATTATTTATATACCTACAGATACATACATGTCCAGAAGAGTTTGGCATTCCCCTTCACGTTGGCTGTCAGTCTTTGCCCATAATCCCTCTTCACTTCTCTAATATCCTCTCCCACTTCCCCTCTGAACTTTCTGTGTTCTGCTTGGTTCTCTGCCAGACACCAGTTCTTCCTCATCTTAATTTCTATCCCCTTTTTCATCCAGGGAGATCTGGATTTATTTGTCCTCCCTTTCCGTTTCGAGGGAATAGACCTTGACTGCGTCGGGAGCATTTCCATCTTGAGGGAAGCCCTTGTCCGGCTGCTGTTGTTGTTGTTGTCACCGACCTTTCGTTCCAGTCTAACCGGCCGGCCTTGTCCCATTGAGGTCAGCGCACTCTTCAAATGACAACACTCTCGAACGCTGTGCTGTTGTTACGGTCCGCGATCGGGTTCAACATTGTCTAATGCCATGCAGCGAGATCTAAAACGGTTCACCATAGAACATAGAACAGTACAGCACAGAACAGGCCCTTCGGCCCTCGATGTTGTGCCAAGCAATGATCACCCCACTTAAACCCACGTAACCCGTATACCCATAACCCAACAATCCCCCCATTAACCTTACACTACGGGCAATTTAGCATGGCCAATCCACCTAACCCGCACATCTTTGGACTGTGGGAGGAAACCGGAGCACCCGGAGGAAACCCACGCACACACGGGGAGGACGTGCAGACTCCACACAGACAGTGACCCAGCCGGGAATCGAACCTGGGACCCTGGAGCTGTGAAGCATTGATGCTAACCACCATGCTACCGTGAGGCCCCATCTTTTCCTTGTGCTTGCTAAAAGGCTGAACGACCACTGTTCACCACGGCACCTTGTTCCAAAAGCACGAAGCCAACAATCACGCAGCAGGTATTGCGAAAGCGCAGCGTGGGTCCATTTGGAGAGACGAGACACATGGGAACATTTATACAAAGGTAGAAAGATTGGATATATCAGAGCTGTGCTGTTTCTGCTCATTGGCAAAAGTGATACCAAGCCCAAGGATGACATGACACATTCCTTGCTGGTGAAGCCACGTTGCTATCAGGAAAAGTCTATGCAGAGTTTACCCATGGGTAACGTAAAGTAAGATAAGTCACCACAGTCCCGGATGACCATCGGCTGCTTTCCCCTCCGAGGTACAGAGCTGACTGGTGGTGATTTCAACTGAGGGACTCTACACATTAGGCGAGGGGTAAGGATGAGAAGGCGGGGGCCTTCATGAATAACCTCAGCCGTGCAGGGAATTGAACCCACGCTGCTGGCTTCGCTCTGCATCAGTAAAATGAGCTAACCCGGCCCCCTTGGGAACATCAGGTCTTTTCTGGGCACCCGGCAGGATAATAGAATAGAAAATACCTCAGCAGCCCGTACACTGCAAGCAACATACACACAAAGCCATCAAAAAGAGAGAGGCGGGGATTGTAGGGGAATGGAATGGGACTGTGGGGAGGGAGGAGAATGACAGTATTCTGATGTGCAGAATCACACTCCTGCACAGATAGCCACAAGAGAGAGAGGGTGCACATTAAAAGAGGGCGCAAAACTACCGAGGGTGTGTCGGAAGAGATAGTGAAGATCAGGCGAGAGTGGAAATGAAGAGGGAGTGTAGATGGGTAAAGTAAATAGATGCAAAAGGGGAGAGACTGAACTGATGGAGACAGAGTGATGGAGGGAGGGTGGAGATGGAGGGAGGGTGATGGAGGGAGGGAGGGGATGGAGGGAGGGTGGAGATGGAGGGTGGAGATGGAGGCAGAGAGGGTGGAGATGGAGAGAAGGTGGAGATGGAGGGAGGGTGGAGATGGAGGGAGGGTGGAGAGAGGGTGGAGATGGAGGGAGGGTGGGGATGGAGAGAGAGTTGAGATGGAGAGACGGTGGAGATGGAGGGAAGGTGGAGATGGAGGGAGGGTGGAGATGGAGGGAGGGTGGAGATGGAGGGAGTGTGGAGATGGAGGGAGGGTGGGGATGGAAGGAGGGTGGAGATGGAGGGAGAGTGGAGATGGAGAGAAGGTGGAGATGGAGAGAGTGTGGAGATGGAGGGAGAGTGGAGATGGAGGGAGGGTGGAGATGGAGGGAGGGTGGAGATGGAGAGAAGGTGGAGACGGAGGGAGGGTGGAGACGGAGGGAGGGTGGAGATGGAGAGAAGGTGGAGACGGAGGGAGGGTGGAGATGGAGGGAGGGTGGAGGTGGAGAGAGGGTGGAGATGGAGGGAGGGTGGAGATGGAGAGAGGGTGGAGATGGAGGGAGGGTGGAGACGGAGGGAGGGTGGAGACGGAGGGACGGTGGAGATGGAGGGAGGGTGGCGACGGAGGGAGGGTGGCGATGGAGGGAGGGTGGAGACAGAGGGAGGGTGGAGACGGAGAGAGGGTGGAGATGGAGGGAGGGTGGCGATGGAGGGAGGGTGGGGATGGAGAGAGTGTGGAGATGGAGAGAGAGTGGAGATGGAGAGAGTGGAGATGGAGAGAAGGTGGAGATGGAGGGAGGGTGGAGATAGAGGGAGGGTGGAGATGGAGAGAAGGTGGAGATGGAGGGAGGGTGGAGATGGAGGGAAGGTGGAGATGGAGGGAGGGTGGAGATGGAGGGAAGACGGAGATGGAGAGAGGGTGGAGACGGAGGGAGGGTGGAGACGGAGGGAGGGTGGAGATGGAGGGAGGGTGGGGATGGAGGGAGGGTGGCGACAGAGGGAGGGTGGAGATGGAGGGAGGGTGGAGATGGAGGGAGGGTGGAGATGGAGGGAGGGTGGGGATGGAGGGAGGGTGGAGATGGAGGGAGGGTGGGGATGGAGGGAGGGTTGGGATGGAGGGAGGGTGGAGATGGAGGGAGGGTGGAGACGGAGGGAGGGTGGAGACGGAGAGAGGGTGGAGACAGAGAGAGGGTGGAGACGGAGAAGGTGGAGACGGAGGGAGGGTGGAGACGGAGGGAGGGTGGAGATGGAGAGAGTGTGGAGATGGAGAGAGGGTGGAGACAGAGGGAGGGTGGAGATGGAGAGAGTGTGGAGATGGAGGGAGGGTGGCGATGGAGAGAGTGTGGAGATGGAGAGAGTGTGGAGATGGAGAGAGAGTGGAGATGGAGAGAAGGTGGAGATGGAGGGAGGATGGGGTTGGAGGGAGGGTGGAGATGGAGAGAGAGTGGAGATGGAGAGAGGGTGGAGATGGAGGGAGAGTGGGGATGGAGGGAGGGTGGAGATGGAGAGGTGGAGATGGAGAATGAGTGAACATGGAGTAAAGGTGGAGATGGCCCATGATAAATCCCTTCTCTGCTTTTGCCCATCTGTAATTGGCTTCTCAGGGTGCAGCTGGTGCATTGTGGGTAAAGAAGGAATTTTCTCAATTCTGGTTGTTCACTTGATCGGAGTCGCTGGTGAAATTGTCCAGTGAAACTGTACAGGGGAACTGTGGTCATTACCTCCGGGGTATTTCTGATGCCTTATTCCTCTGTGTCGGCAGGTACGGCAGACCATCTGGTTTGTCAGATGACTGTATCGCAGTTTTTGACCGTCAGAACTGTCGCTACAGTGTCCATCTGAAGAATGATTCTTCCATCCAATGTGGGGAGTATATCATTGTTGGGAAATAAAAAAAAGATATCTCACAGTGGTTAAATTCTCAAATCTCGTCTCTCATTTCAACAAGAAATGTTTGTGTGTGTTTCAGCGTGCAGGCCAGGGAGAGGCAAGAGAGTCGAATTGAGAATATAAAAGAGTGTGACAGAGAGAGAGAGAGAGTGTGTGTGTGAGGGCACAATGCAGAGAGAGTGGGTGTGAGAATGTCTGAGTTTGTCTATGTGGATGGGCGACCCATTGGTCTTTGGGAGGTTGAGTGCTGAAAGCCTTCAAGGATAAAGAATGATTCACTGATCAGAATCCAGAACCACACAGACAGACACGGGGCACGATTCTCCGACCCCCACGCCGGGTGGGAGAATTGCTGGAGTGCCGGGCGATTCCCGCCACGCTGCCCTGGCACCCCCACGCGATTCTCCAACCCCCCCCCCCCCCAAAACGGCGTGCTGCGTTTCACGACAGGCCGCTCGGAGAATCGGCACTCGCCGTTTCCAACAGGCGAGCGGCGATTCTCCGGCCCGGATGGGCCGAGCGGCCTGCCCAATCCGACGGGTTAACGCCGGCGCCAACCACACCTGGTCGCTGCCGGCGTGAACAGCCCGCGAACGCTGCGTGTGCGGACTGTGGAGAGGGGGGGGGGAGGACCGAACACCGGGGGGGTGCTCAGTGGGGGTCTGGCCCGTGATCGGTGCCCACCGATCAGCGCGCCGGCGTCTCTAAAGGATGCACTCTTTTCCCTCCGCCGCCCCGCGAGATCAATCCAGCAGGGAGGACGGCAACCGCGCGTGCGTGGGTTGGCGCCGGCCAATCTGCGCATGCGCGGGTGATGTCATTTAAGCGCCGCCGGCCGCGTGATTTACGCTGCGCCGCTTTGACGCGGGCGCCAAGGCCCGGCGCATGAAACTGACGCGACGCCGCTCCTAGCCCCCTGGGGGTGGGAGAGTAGGGGACGAGGAGCGGCCTCCGACGGCGGAGTGAAATTCTCCGGTTTTCACTCCGGCGTCGGCACTTTGGCTCCCGTTGGAAGAATTCTGCCCAAGGAGAGGGAAAGAAATTGAAGCCAAGTCGGCCGGAGGAGAAATTGATGGGAAGCATTCACGCTGTACCTGGACATGTTGTCCCTATGTGTTCCTTCCTTTGGAGATGTGAAGGTTTAAACATAAACCATTTATAGTTAATCCAGAACCATACACAGATCCCAGGTACGGACAGTACTGTTGCTGTCTCCACAGTCTGCTGCCATGTAACTCTCCACGTCATACCTTGGATCACCAACCCTTGCTCTGCTGATTGTCTTAAAACACCAATAACAATCCTGCTGTCCCTTAATGACACAGAGAATAGTTTTAAAAACCAACATTCACCGTCCTCTTCATGGCGTGGAGATCTCTTCTGCCTGGGGTGAGGAAAGCAGAATACTCCACGATCGTTATCTTGGACCCCGCTCCACATCTGGTAGATCTGACATTGAGGTGGGCCCAGTTTCGTGTGCGGTGTGGTAATTGGACGAAGAGTTGTTGGCAGACTTGGGATTTTGCAGAAGGATTTGAAGGGCCATCAGACCATAAGATACAGCAGCAGAATTAGGCCACTCGGCCCATCGAGTCTGTTCCGTCATTCAATCATGGCTGACATTTTCTCATCCCCATTTTTCTGCCTTTCCCCATAATCCCTGATCCCCTTATTAATCAAGAACCTATCCATCTCTGTCTCAAAGACACTCAGTGAATTGACCTCCACAGCCTTCTGCGGCAAAGAGTTCCACAGATTCACCACCCTCTGGCTGAAGAAATTCCTCCTCATCTCTGTTTTAAAGGCTGAGATTGTATTCTCTGCTTCCAGTCTTTCCTACAAGTGGAAACATCCTCTCCACGTCCACTCTATCCAGGCCTCGCAGTATTCTGTAAGTTTCAATAAGATCCCCTCTCATCCTTCTAAACCCCAATGAGAGTCATCAACCGTCCCTCATACGACAAGCTCTTCATTCCAGGGATGATTCTTGTGAACCTCCTCTGGACCCTTTCCCAGGGCAGCACATCCTTCCTTAGATACGGGGCCCAAAACTGCTCCCAATACTCCAAATGGGGCCTGGCCAGAGCCTGATGCAGCCTCAGGGTGAAAGATGAGTATCTGGGGTTTAACAAGAGTGGGGCGGTTTTGCCTTCCAGTTTTGTGGGAGGCCCTGAAATTGGGGTGAGAGGGGAGATAATCTCGCAGAAATCTCGGTCGGGAGACAGGGGAGGAACATCAAAGGCTGGTAGGTGGATGTTAGGTACTTGAATTACCCAACCCCAGAGCTAGCTCGCAGGAAGAAGCTGCTAAAACAGAGAATACTGCACAATCTCAGCAGGTCTGACAGCATCTGTGGAGAGAGAAGGGGGAGCCGACGTTTGGAGCCTGGGAGATTCTTTGTCAAAGCAGTCGGACTTATTATCCACAGGGAAAGCCAGTTGCCATGCTCGAGGGGGTCATGTATGAAGATGGGGAGAAGGCAAGTCCTCTCTTGGTTGGCCATGTAAGGAAGCAGACGCCCTCCAGGAAGATCATTCATGTTCAAAACCCGAGTCCATGCCAGAGCAGGTAAATGGGTCTATCAGAATCTTTGCAGGTCCAAACCGTTTGCGTTAGGGTCAGGTATGCAGGACTTCTTGGAGGGCCTGGATTGTCCCAAGTTGGAAGAGATGAGAGGGGCCGAGGGGTGCAGAGAAGGTCACAACAGCGATCGGGCGAATGCGGGCGGTCAAGCAGTTGGACTTAGGTTCCCGGCGCACGTTTGCAGAACAGTTGGTGCCGTTATCAGTGGAAATGTTTGAGTATTTGGCAGCGAGGGGTTCCTTAAGCGAGACATTAATGCAGGCGCCCCTTTGACTTCTGTTCGAGGAGGATAAGGACCCAGTGGAACGCGGGTCGCATGGCCCATTTCGTTGTTGAACGTCGATGCCAAGATACTGGCGAAGGTGCTTGGCCCCGAGGCTGGAGGGACGTCTCCCTCACCTTACTGGGGAAGGTCAGATGGAGTTTGCCAAAGATTGGCAACTGTTGTCTAATGTGCGGCGGTTGTTCAATGCGCTGCCGTCCAGCTTTGTGTCCTGGACATGGTTATTGTACAAAGCTCCGAAGGTCAGCGTCCGTGCGAATGACATGAGCTTGAGGTATTTTCCATTAATCAGGGGGACAAGGCGGGGTAGCCATTTCCCCCCCCTCTTCTTTGTGTTGGTGACAGAGCTATTGGTCATCATCTTGAGGGCCTCAGATAGGTGGAGGGGGATAGTGAGGAGGGTAGTGGAACATAGGGTGTTCCTGTACACCGATGATCTATTGTTGGATGGAAAGGGCCCAATCCCCACAAGGTTTAATCGCAGGAAGTCGTACAGATACCCAGCCATGCTGCTACCCCCGGTGGCGATGCCGACCGCCACTCCAGCAAGATTCGCCGCCGTGCAATCAGAGAGGCGAAGGCCAAGACATCGGCCTTCCTCCTCTCCATGGGCTCCGGCTTCTCTGAAACCCCAAATATCGCCACCAAAGGGTCCGGGTCCACTCCCTCCTCCACTATCCTGGCAAAGACCGCGGACACTCCCACCCAGAATCTTCCCATTTTTCACAACCCCAAAATATGTGTGCGTGATTCGCTGGACCCCGCCCACACCGTGTTTGAGTTTCGGTCGAGGGAAAGGATCATTCCTTTGACTCCCCAGAGACAGGCAAAGAGAGAAACAGAGAGAGAGGGAACATTTTAGCTCATCAACCTTTCATCAGATTATTTTGTCATGTGTTGTGGGAGCTTTGCTGCATGTTTAACGGTGGTCCCATTTCCTGACTGCCGAAAAGAATCTCATCCACATTGACCCTTCCCAACTTTTACAGATGCACCATAGACAGCATCCTATCGGGCTGCATCACAGCCTGGTATGGCAACTGCTCGGCCCAGGACCGCAAGGAACTTCAGAGAGTCGTGAACACAGCCCAGTCCGTCACACGATCCTGCCTCCCATCCATAGACTCCATCTACACTTCCCGCTGCCTGGGGAAAGCGGGCAGCATAATCAAAGACCCCTCCCACCCGGCTTACTCACTCTTCCAACTTCTTCCATCGGGCAGGAGATATAGAAGTCTGAGAACACGCACAAACAGACTCAAAAACAGCTTCTTCCCCGCTGTTACCAGGCTCCTAAATGACCCTCTTATGGACTGACCTCACTAACACTACACTCCTGTATGCTTCATCCGATGCCAGTGTTGATGTAGTTACATTGTGTACCTAGCTCAGTGGCAATGCAGAACAAGACCAGCAGCACGGGTTCAATTCCCATACCAGCTTTCCCGAACAGGCGCCGGAATGTGGCGACTAGGGGCTTTTCACAGTAACTTCATGCTTGTGACAATAAAAGATTATTATTATTACCTTGTGTTGCCCTATTTTTAGGTATATAAATATTATGTATTTATTTTATCTTATTTTCATGCACTTAATGATCTGTTGAGCTGCTTGCAGAAAAATACATTTCACTGTACCTCAGTACACGTGACAATAAATAAAATCCAATCCAATCCTTTGAATCGAGCATATATGAGAAATGAGTGGAGGAACTAGATTCTGTGGTTGGGTTGTAATCCACCAACTGACCACTAGGAGTCTCATTAGCTCACAAGTAAATGTTAGAGTCACAGTCAGAGTCAGAGATGTTTACAGCATGGAAACAGGCCCTTCGGCCCATCTGGTCCATGCCGCCCAGTTACTATCACTAAGTTAGTCCCACCTGCCCACATTTGGCCCATATCCCTCTATACCCACCCTGCCCATGTAACTGTCTAAATGTTTTTTAAAAGGAAAAAATTGTACCCACCTCTACCCCTGCCTCTGGCAGCTCATTCCAGATGCTCACCACCCTGTGTGTGAAAGAAATTCCCCTCTGGTCTCTTTTGTATCTCCCCTCTCACCTTAAACCGATGCCCTCTAGTCCTAGGCTCCTCTACGTTTGGGAAAAGATGTTGACCATCTACCTTATCAATGCCCCTCATTATTTTATAGACCTCTATAAGATCATCCCTCAGCCTCTGACGCTCCAGGGAAAATAGTCCCAGTCTATCCAGCCTCTCCTTATAACTCAGACCATCAAGTCCCGGTAGCATCCTTGTAAATCCTCGAGTCAGGTGACCTCAGACTGGCTAGGGAGCTGGAGAGAGAGGTTGCTTGTGCTTGTTCATACTGTTAATCATCTGTTGTTTTGGATATATTGATCCACAGTAAATCGTTTACAGCATTAGCTCCAAATGTTCTTGTAATAGAAATCAGGCCATCCGACAAGAACATCACGAGGAGGCTTGGAGAGAAGCCCTTGGAGAGAAGTCCCCTGTGCCAGGCTGAGTTTGGTTCAGTTCCAAGTGTGACGCACAGGACGCACTGGGAGAAGGAAAGCATGAGTGGATCATTTCAAGACGTGGAGAACCAGTGTGACCGTTGTTCACTTACAGCGGCAAACCACCCGCATGCATTTTGGTCCTGTCCTCAGCTTGCTGGACATTGGGCCTCCTTTGCTGACGCAATATCCAAATGATGTAGACGGGCGGCAGGTTTATATTGAGTTATTCATGGAAGTTAAATTGTGTGTAGATTTTTGACTATCTGTACATTACTGTTTACATTTGATAATACAACAAAATGTTTCTCAAAAAAACAAATACTGATTCCCACATTTTGGCGGAGGAAGGGGCCCTACGCAATCAATCAGTTTGAGATTTTCCTACCATCTGGCATGTGTGACAGGTGCAGCCAAAGTCCATGACATCCTCTTGCAGCCACAGTCAATAAAAATGTTTGTGTATTTTGGCTCGAGTTTTCCTTACTGCTCAATGACCCGCTACTGAACCCTCATGCACTACCTGCAAAATCTCCTTCCTATAACCCACCGGGAATACAACTTGATGAACTTCTGCCCATTTGTCACCTGCCTGAATATGCAACGGTCTCTCCTACTCATTGATACATTACATCAAATGTAATATCAGATTCTGCTTCTGTTTATGCTTTCTGACAAAACCGCTTTATCTCTAAATCCTTCTGTTGTAATTCTACCAATTTTCCTGAACTAAAGATATCAGCTTGATCCTCCAGCTGCTCTTCTGTTTTATCAACCATCTGGTTTCTGATAACTGAACCACAGCCCCCTTGTCTTTAGTCAATTTCTCCTCCTCCGATCTCAATCTGTGACTTTGTGATTTTGTTACAATCTGGAAACAGCCCAGGATATGCTTCTTCCAACACCTCAGTTCTCTGACTCTCCACAGGCTTTTCAACGACACTCCACAACACTCCCACCTGTGAGCCAGCTGCATAATTACCAGATTAAATTGTACCCCTGAAAAATGTCTCTATTACTCCGACCACCACGAAGCCACTTATCACCACCCTCTCAGCTTAATTTACACATTAGATTACCACTGACTTCACCATGGTGCATTGAGTGCCCCCAGCCTGATAGGGGTCTCCTGTTCAGGGGCAGATACACCCTCCTCACCCAGGAATCACTCCATTTTTCCTGTCCGCCATCACACATGGTCTCCAGAATGGAAAATTCCACCTGAAGACGGAATACATAATGGACGGCCATTGTTACCAGTGAAGTTCAGAGTTACTCAGTCCTCACACCTTGAGCAATCAGGGAACTGAGGAGAAAGACCCTTGTTTCTGAGTTGTGCTCCATTTTCAGCTCTCCTGACTCGGGCTCACTCACACTGGTACACAGCACTGCACCAGACTGCAATTGTCAACTGTGATGTTTGTCAGTGGATAGAACTAACAGCCAGTGACATTGAAATGAAAAAATGAAAATCGCTTATTGTCACGAGTAGGCTTCAATGAAGTTACTGTGAAAAGCCCCTAGTCGCCACATTCCGGCGCCTGTCCGGGGAGGCTGGTACGGGAATTGAACCGTGCTGCTGGCCTGCTTGGTCTGCTTTAAAAGCCAGCGGTTTAGCCTTGTGAACTAAACCAGCCCCAGTGACGTCAGCAGCAGTCAGTGGCTGGACCTCTGACCTCACTACACCAGTGATGGTCAATGACTTTCCCCCCCACCCTCACCCCAGCTCACATTCAGCTCAGATTGGAAGTTCCTCCAGCGTTAAGATTCTCTCGGATCAGCGAATTTGACGACCGGCCAATGGTTGGTGCTGACGTGGACATCACTGCGAACCAAGACAACTTGACCTTTGTAACCTTTAAAGTGAAGTATAAAAACCCACAACACCCAACAGAACCGAACAGAAATCGCTCTCTCGGCGACAGCAAAGGTGTATCGTTGAGCTGAGTATGGTATGTGTGTGTGTGTGTGTGTGTGTGTGTCTGAGTAAGATTATTCTGATGAGGGATTATTGATCTGGGAACGTTTTCTTGGTGAGGTGACCTGCATTAAGACCTGTCACTCGAGAACAGCCCCTTCACAAACCACCTTCAACTTACGCTGACCGCACTGCACGTATGCAAATCTCCCCGGAACAGCCAATCAGAAGCTCTGCTCTGCTGCCCCCTGCTGGATGCTTGACTTCCGTCGAACTCCTCGGGTCACTGATGCAGGTGCACCTTCAACTTACGCTGACCGCACTGCACGTATGCAAATCTCCCCGGAACAGCCAATCAGAAGCTCCGCTTTGCTGCCCCCTGCTGGATCAACTTCTGTCCATTTGTCACCTGCCTGAATATGCAACGGTTTCTCCTTCTCATTGATACATTATATCGAATGTAATAACACTCTGGTGTAATATCAGATTCTACTTCTGTTTATGCTTTCTGACAAAACCGCTTTATCTCCAAATCCTTCTGTTGTAATTCTGCCAATTTTCCTGAACTAAAGATATCAGCTTGATCCTCCAGCTGCTCTTCTGTTTTATCAACCATCTGGTTTCTGATAACTGAACCACAGCCCCCTTGTCTTTAGTCAATTTCTCCTCCTCCGATCTCAATCTGTGACTTTGTGATTTTGTTACAATCTGGAAACAGCCCAGGATATGCTTCTTCCAACACCTCAGTTCTCTGACTCTCCACAGGCTTTTCAACTACACTCCACACCACTCCCACCTGTGAGCCAGCAGCATAATTACCAGATTAAATTGTACCCCTGAAAAATGTCTCTATTACTCCGACCACCACGAAGCCACTTATCACCACTCTCTCAGCTTAATTTACACATTAGATTACCACTGACTTCACCATGGTGCATTGAGTGCCCCCAGCCTGATAGGGGTCTCCTGTTCAGGGGCAGATACACCCTCCTCACCCAGGAATCACTCCATTTTTCCTGTCCGCCATCACACATGGTCTCCAGAATGGAAAATTCCACCTGAAGACGGAATACATAATGGACGGCCATTGTTACCAGTGAAGTTCAGAGTTACTCAGTCCTCACACCTTGAGCAATCAGGGAACTGAGGAGAAAGACCCTTGTTTCTGAGTCGTGCTCCATTTTCAGCTCTCCTGACTCGGGCTCACTCACACTGGTACACAGCACTGCACCAGCCTGCAATTGTCAACTGTGATGTTTGTCAGTGGATAGAACTAACAGCCAGTGACATTGAAATGAAAAAATGAAAATCGCTTATTGTCACGAGTGGACTTCAATGAAGTTACTGTGAAAAGCCCCTAGTCGCCACATTCCGGCGCCTGTCCGGGGAGGCTGGTACAGGAATCGAACCGTGCTGCTGGCCTGCTTGGTCTGCTTTAAAAGCCAGCGGTTTAGCCTTGTGAGCTAAACCAGCCCCAGTGACGTCAGCAGCAGTCAGTGGCTGGACCTCTGACCTCACTACACCAGTGATGGTCAATGACTTTCCCCCCCACCCTCACCCCGGCTCACATTCAGCTCAGATTGGAAGTTCCTCCAGCGTTAAGATTCTCTCGGATCAGCGAACTTGACGACCGGCCAATGGTTGGTGCTGACGTGGACATCACTGCGGACCAAGACAACTTGACCTTTGTAACCTTTAAAGTGAAGTATAAAAACCCACAACACCCAACAGAACCGAACAGAAATCGCTCTCTCGGCGACAGCAAAGGTGTATCGGTAGGCTGAGTATGGTATGTATGTGTGTGTGTGTGTGTGTCTGAGTAAGATTATACTGATGAGGGATTATTGATCTGGGAACGTTTTCTTGGTGAGGTGACCTGCATTAAGATTTGGATTTGTTACAGGATGATCTCTAACATTGATAACAATGGATTGTTTGGGTAAACGAGTCACTTTGCAGCTTGGCAATGAGACACATTCCACAGGAGGAACAGAGAGTTGGGAGTCACAGCTGGAACACACAATATTTGGTTCCGTGTCTCTGAAATGCTCCCAGACCTGCTCCCGAGTAAACGCCCTGTAATTGAGGGACTACGGAGTGGGAAACACCTGCTCGTGCTCCCAGAGACGGGAGAACAGGAGACAGCAATGTCCCATGTCCTGTAGCAGTTAACGGTGAGCATTAATTAACCAGGGAGAAGGACAATAAATGCAGGGAATTCACACACCATCCTGACTTGGGAATACGACGCCGTTCCTTCACTGTCGCTGGGCCAGAATCCTGGAACTCCCTCCCGATCAGCACAGTGGATGTACCTACGCCACATGGACTGAAGCGGCTCTGGAAGGCAGCTCACCACCACCTTCTCACGGACCACTCGGGATTGAGAATGCATTCGGATCCAGCCTGCGCTATCCACATGCCGAGGATGATGTTATTAAAAACGGAGACCTCAGATTGGTGCAGCAAGGTCTCTCTCTTTCTGATCTTGGGAGTTCAGAGACACAGGTCAGGTCGAACAAAGGGATCTTTGCCATGAACCTGACCAGGAGCAGGATAGAAACTGCGGCTTTCCCTGGGAAAGACATCTCCCCACAATTAACATCCAACTCCTTGGACAGTGAGATCCAACCTTTGAGAACAATGGGAATGAGAAACTAGATTGTGAACTGAGATTTACATTCTGTGAAGGAGCAAGTCTCGAGCTGAAATGTCTCGCATGTGGAAGATGCTTTCCTGGGGTTCGAGTTCCCAATTTGCTTTGATCTATTTCTGGGTGTTATATTGTGTGAGACACAAACAGCTCCAGACCTGCTGCCTCCTCTTCACAATGAAACCACCCCAGCCTTCACCTTTCAAACCTACAAAGGAGACGTGTAAATTAAACTTAAAGCTCGATCTAATTCCTAATGGCCACAGGGAAAAGCGCAGCTGACAACTTCTGGCATCTGCAACAACATTATTTCATGGTTTATCCATGAGACCCATTCCTGGACTCTCCATTGCAACTCTGCAGGATTGGGACTCGCTCCCAGGAATGCTGATGTCTCAATAGACATGTCACGTCCTGCGTCCAATCCTGTGGAGGCTTTGAGCTGAGATGTCAGCGTCGACAATTTGTTTTGGTCATGGTGATGAGTTTGTAACATCAGGATTGAGAAATGGGTTCCAAGTCTATCCAATTGTCTCTGGGTGGTTTATTGAGTAACATTCAGAGTGACAGCTTGTATCGGATTGGGAATGACTGTAAACTGAGTGACATGGGCAGCAGGAGGCGTCAGCTTAAACTGTCCTGATGTCCCCATTCTCCCAAAAACTGGAAGGTATTCTCTCTTATTTGGATTCCTCTCTCTGTAAATGGTGGCCAATTTCCCCAATCCTTAAATGAAATGAAAATCGCTTATTGTCACAAAAAGTGACTGTGAAAAGCCCCTAGTCACCACATTCCGGTGCCTGTTCGGGGGGGCTGGTACGGGAAAATTCAAAATGTTCCAATCCTCAATGACACAGACCCCCCCCCCCCCCACAACACACACACACACATATGTAGACACACGTGTGCGCATGCGTGAGGTGCTGTGCAACATCCACCCTTGTACACCCACACAGTGAATGAGAGATAAGGAGAATAGAAGAGTGTTCGGGGATCGGCCAAGATAACCATTATGGGTTTTCCATGTGTCCAGAGTCCAGAATCCTGAGTCAACCGGAATGTTCCTTCCACCGGGTGGTTGGCTGGTTGCAGACTGCCCCCCCCCCCCCCGCCCCCCATCTTTCCAGAGTGAGGCTGGCACGGAAGGAGAAGGCACGTTGTTGGGTTAATTTAACTGACTCTCTCTTTGTCGAGACCACTGTGTTCCGATTGCTAATACTTTGGCCATTGGCACTATGATGGGAGATGGCGAGCTGTGAAAGTTTTCCTTTGTCTCGAGTTAGTTATGCCACATTTCCCATCCCTCGTGGCCCTTGTTACCTTGAACAATGCTTCAAGGTATCAGGTGACCAGCTGAAGACAGGTTGATAGCTCAGCCATTTTCTACTGTTTACTTTTTTAAAATTCATTTACGGGATGTGGGTGTCGCTGGCTGGGTCGGCATTTATTGCCCATCCCTAGTTGCCCTTCAGAAGGTGGTGGTGAGCTGCCTTCTTAAACCGCTGCAGTCCTTGTGGTGTAGGTACACCCACTGTGCTGTTAGGGAGGGAGTTCCAGGATGTTGACCCAGCGACAGTGAAGGAACGGCCGATATATTTCCCAGTCAGGATGGTGAGTGACTTGGAGGGGAACGTCCAGGTTGTGGGGTTCCCAGGTATCTGCTGCTCTTGTCCTTCTAGATGGTAGTGGCCGTGGGTTTGGAAGGTGCTACCTCAGGAACCTCAGTGAGTTGCTGCAGTGCATCTTGTAGATGGTACACACGGCTGCCACTGTGCGTCGGTGGTGGAGGGTTTGAATGTTTGTGGAAGGGGGAGCAATCAAGCGGGGCTGCTTTGTCCTGGATGGTGTCGAGCTTCTTGAGTGTTGTTGGAGCTGCGCTCATCCAGGTAAGTGGAGAGTATTCCATCACACTCCTGACTTGTGCCTTGTAGATGGTGGGCAGGCTTTGGAGAGGTGGGGAGGGGGGGGGGGGGGGGGGGGGTCATCGCCTGGCACTTGTGTGGTGCGAATGTAACTTGCCACTTGTCAACCCAAGCCTGGATATTGTCCAGGTCTTGCTGCATTTGGACATGGACTGCTCCATTATTGTCTGCAAACACCCCCACTTCTGACCTCATGATGGAAGGCAGGTCATTGATGAAGCAGCTGAAGATGGTTGGGCCGAAGACACGACCCTGAGGAACTCCTGCAGTGATGTCCTGGAGCTGAGATGATTGACCTCCATCCACCACACCCATCTTCCCTTGTGCCAGGAATGACTCCAACCAGTGGAGAGTTTTCCCCCCGGATTCCCATTGACTCCAGTTTAGCTCGGGCTCCTTGATGCCACACTCGGTCAAATGCTGCCTTGATGTCAAAGGGCAGTCACTCACCTCACCCCTGGCATTCAGCTCTTTTGTCCATGTTTGAACCAAGGCTGCAATGAGGTCAGGAGCTGAGTGACCCTGACGGAACCCAAACTGAGTGTCCGTGAGCAGGTTATTGCTGGGTAAGTGCATTGATACTCTGAGGAGTGGTTCAGCTGATTAACATATATTTTTTTTTAATCTTTCACATCTGACCATGACATGATTGACCAGACTGAATTCCTCAACATGTTCTACACTTATTCGCTCACCTCCCACCTGACACCAATTCGACAGAAGTCCTTGGTGTGCGTTGCTCTCCTGCTCCTGGCTGTAGACGATGCAGAATCATCCTGCTACGTTTCTCCTCAGCAAGTCCCAAATGAAAGTAAGAATTGAACCTTTCCAATCTCAACCTCTATCTGGGATGGGGGTGTGGGGATGGGGGTGTGGGGTTGCGAGGTAAGCATCGACATAAATGCTTCAAGCCACATGGGATTGACTTTCACGCTCTCCTCTTCCCCGAGGATTCAGGAAGGAGTGGGCCAATATTCCGCCTTGCCCAACTCGCGAGCTCCTGCTCCATCGCCTCAGCTTGGCTGTCGAATACAAGCGAGGGCGCGGCCTGCAGACAGGCCGAGGGCTCATTGTGGTAACCACGGAAACACCCCTCCAGCACATTGGGCTCCTGACCTTTAACCCACGCCCATCCAAGAAGGGCCAGCCAGGAATGAGTGACCTGGCAGCCTTAGCGTTCCGAGATTCACCCTGTCAAACTCTCAGGGACAGATCCTCTTGGAAAAGGAACCTGGCTCGTCCCTGGTCCAGAGAGACCGGTGATGGACATTAAACTGAGCCAGTTGCCCAGGCAATCCTTCCAAAGCACAAAGGTTAAAGTTACCTCATTATACTTCTTCAGACTTTGATGTGACAGTGACAGACTAACCTCTCTCTCTCCCTCTTTCTCTCTCGCTCACTCACTCTCGCTCCAGTAACAAGAAAATGTAAAGATGACGTTGATGGCACCTGGCATGAGCTTGGTGAAACCTGGAGAAACACTGACTGCATGACGTGTGAGTGCTCCGCTGAATCAATGTCATGCTGCACAATGTAAGTGATTCTCTGCTACTCCACCTGGAGTCAGTCCGTTGTGTGATAGAATAGAATAGAACAGTACAGCACAGAACAGGCCCTTCGGCCCTCGATGTTGTGCCGAGCAATGATCACCCTACTCAAACCCACGTATCCACCCTATACCCGTAACCCAACAATCCCCCCCTTAACCTTACTTTTTAGGACACTACGGGCAATTTAGCATGGCCAATCCACCTAACCCACACATCTTTGGACTGTGGGAGGAAACCGGAGCACCCGGAGGAAACCCACGCACACACGGGGAGGACGTGCAGACTCCGCACAGACAGTGACCCAGCCGGGAACTGAACCTGGGACCCTGGAGCTGTGAAGCATTTATGCTAACCACCATGCTACCCTGTCTTGATCCTTCTTATGAAAGCACAAAGTGGGTTTGATATAACAGCCAAACCTGGAGGTCAGTCCTGTCGTGCTGATCTCATCGCAGAAAGAAATCCCACAGAAGGGATTGCGTTCCCACGTTGAGGGTCCACACATCGAGACCCGGAACATGAGAGCATTTATTATGAATGAAGGGGTCAGAGCTCTGCTCACAGGCAAAAGGCAAACCAAGACTGGGTCACGTTAGGCACACTCCCTCTGGTGATGTCATTCTGTTAGCTCGCGAAGACAGAAGACTACATCCCCTTTCTTATTAAAACACTTTATTCCCATTTCCAAAGAATTGGAAGGATTTCCAATAAATGTCCATGGTCAGTTACCATGACATACGTGTTTGGGACTGATGAATCTTAGAGTGTCGGGCAGCACGGTGGCTCAGTGGGTTAGCCCTGCAGCCTCACTGCGCCGAGGACCCGGGTTCGAGCCTGGCTCTGGGTCACTGTCCGTGTGGAGTTTACACATTCTCCCCGTGTTTGCGTGGGTTTCACCCCCACAACCCAAAAGATGTGCAGGCTAGGTGGATTGGCCACGCTAAATTGCCCCTTAATTGGAAAAAATTAAGTGGGTACTCTAAATTTATATTTTAAAAAAGAGGGCGTGGAACTACAGAGGATGTGGAGGAAGAGATGGTGGAGATCACGAGAGTGAGTGCCGATGAAGAGGGAGTGTAGATGGAAAGGGAGGGTAGATGATGAGAGTGAATAGATGAAGAAAGTGTAGAGAATGAACAGATGAAGGGATGAAGAGAGGGTGGGAGGGTGGAGATGGAGGGAGAGAGGGTGGCAAGAGGGTGGAGACGGAGGGAGTGGGTGGAGATGGAGAGAAGGTGGAGATGGAGAGAGGGTGGAGATGGAGGGAGGGTGGAGATGGAGGGAGGGTGGAGATGGAGAGAAGGTGGGGATGGAGAGAAGGTGGGGATGGAGAAAAGGTGGGGATGGAGGGAGGGAGGTGGAGGGAGGGTGGAAATGGAGGGAGGGTGGAGATGGAGGGAGAGAGGGTGGAGACAGAGGGAGGGTGGAGATGGAGAGAAGGTGGAGATGGAGAGAGGGTGATGGAGGGATAGTGGGGATGGAGGGAGGGTGGAGATGGAGAGAGAGTTGAGATGGAAAGAGGGTGGGGATAGAGGGAGGGAGATGGAGGGAGTGGAGATGGAGGGAGGGTGGAGATGGAGGGAGGGTGGAGATGGAGGGAGGGTGGGGATGGAGGGAGGGTGGGGATGGAGGGAGGGTGGAGATGGATGGTGGAGACGGGGAGGGTGGAGGTGGAGGGAGGGTGGGGATGGAGGGAGTGTGGAGATGGAGGGAGGGTGGAGATGGAGAGAGGGTGGAGATGGAGAGAAGGTGGGGATGGAGAGAAGGTGGGGATGGAGAGAAGGTGGGGATGGAGGGAGGGAGATGGAGGGAGGGAGATGGAGGGAGGGTGGAGATGGAGGGAGGGAGGGTGGAGATGGAGGGAGGGTGGAGATGGAGGGAGGGTGGAGATGGAGGGAGAGTGGAGATGGAGGGAGGGTGGAGATGGAGAGACAGTTGAGATGGAGAGAGGGTGGGGATAGAGGGAGGGAGATGGAGGGAGGGTGGAGATGGAGGGTGGAGATGGAGGGAGGGTGGAGAGGGTGGAGATGGAGGGGGGGTGGAGACGGAGGGAGGGTGGCGATGGAGGGAGGGAGGGTGGAGATGGAGGGAGGGTGGAGATGGAGAGAGGGTGGAGATGGAGAGATGGTGGAGATGGAGAGAAGGTGGAGATGGAGAGAAGGTGGAGATGGAGAGAGGGTGGAGATGGAGAAAGAGTGAACATGGAGTAAAGGTGGAGGTGCCCCATGATAAATCCCTTCTCTGCTTTTGCCCATCTGTAATTGGCTTCTCAGGGTGCAGCTGGTGCATTGTGGGTAAAGAAGGAATTTTCTCAATTCTGGTTGTTCACTTGATCGGAGTCGCTGGTGAAATTGTCCAGTGAAACTGTACAGGGGAACTGTGGTCATTACCTCCGGGGTATTTCTGATGCCTTATTCCTCTGTGTCGGCAGGTACGGCATACCATCTGGTTACTCAGATGACTGTATCGCATTCTTTGACCGTCAGAGCTGTCGCTACAGAGTCCATCTGAGGAATGATTCTTCCATCGAATGTGGGGTGCATCACAGTGTTGGGAAATAAGAAAAGCATCATAATCACGGCAGATCAAAGTACAAAGGGAGAATGGGGGAGCTCTCTTTCTCCATCAAACATGTATATCACAGTAAAGATATCTCACAGTGGTTCAATTCTCAAATCTCGTCCATTATTTCAACAAGAAATGTTTGTGTGTGTGCCAGTGTGCAGACAAGAGAGTCGAATTGAGAATATAAAAGAGTGTGACAGAGAGAGAGAGAGAGTGTGTGTGTGAGGGCACATTGCAGAGAGAGTGGGTGTGAGAATGTCTGAGTTTGTCCATGTGGATAGGCGACCCATTGGTCTTTGGGAGGTTGAGTGCTGAAAGCCTTCAAGGATAAAGAATGATTCACTGATCAGAATCCAGAACCACACGGAGAGGACAAAGAGAGGGAAAGGAATTGAAGCCAAGTCGGCCGGAGGAGAAATTGATGGGAAGCAATCACGCTGTATCTGGACATGTTGTCCCTATGTGTTCCTTCCTTTGGAGATGTGAAGGTTTAAACATAAACCATTTATAGTTAATCCCGAACCATACACAGATCCCAGGTACGGACAGTACTGTTGCTGTCTCCACAGTCTGCTGCCATGTAACTCTCCACGTCATACCTTGGATCACCAACCCTTGCTCTGCTGATTGTCTTAAACACCAATAACAATGCTGCTGTCCCTTAATGACACAGAGAATAGTTTTAAAAACCAACATTCACCGTCTTCTTCATGGCGTGGAGATCTCTTCTGCCTGGGGTGAGGAAAGCAGAATACTCCACGATCGTTATCTTGGACCCCGCTCCACATCTGGTAGATCTGACATTGAGGTGGGCCCAGTTTCGTGTGCGGTGTGGTAATTGGACGAAGTGTTGTTGGCAGACTTGGGATTTTGCAGAAGGATTTGAAGGGCCATCAGACTATAAGATATAGCAGCAGAATTAGGCCACTCAGCCCATCGAGTCTGTTCCGCCATTCAATCATGGCTGACATTTTCTCATCCCCATTTTTCTGCCTTTCCCCATAACCCCTGATCCCCTTATTAATCAAGAACCTATCCATCTCTGTCTCAAAGACACTCAGTGAATTGACCTCCACAGCCTTCTGCGGCAAAGAGTTCCACAGAATCACCAGCCTCTGGCTGAGGAAATTCCTCCTCATCTCTGTTTTAAAGGCTGAGATTGTATTCTCTGCTTCCAGTCTTTCCTACAAGTGGAAACATCCTCTCCACGTCCACTCTATCCAGGCCTCGCAGTATCCTGTAAGTTTCAATAAGATCCCCCCTCATCCTTCTAAACCCCAATGAGAGTCATCAACCGTCCCTCATACGACAAGCTCTTCATTCCAGGGATGATTCTTGTGAAACTCCTCTGGACCCTTTCCCAGGCCAGCACATCCTTCCTTAGATACGGGGCCCAAAACTGCTCCCAATACTCCAAATGGGGCCTGGCCAGAGCCTGATGCAGCCTCAGGGTGAAAGATGAGTATCTGGGGTTTAACAAGAATGGGGCGGTTTTGCCTTCCAGTTTTGTGGGAGGCCCTGAAATTGGGGTGAGAGGGGGGAGATAATCTCGCAGAAATCTCGGTCGGGAGTCAGGGGAGGAACATCAAAGGCTGGTAGGTGGATGTTAGGTACTTGAATTACCCAACCCCAGAGCTAGCTCGCAGGAAGAAGCTGGTAAAACAGAGAATACTGCACAATCTCAGCTGGTCTGACAGCATCTGTGGAGAGAGAAGGGGGAGCTGACGTTTGGAGCCTGGGAGATTCTTTGTCAAAGCAGTCGGACTTATTATCCACAGGGAAAGCCAGTTGCCATGCTCGAGGGGGTCATGTACGAAGATGGGGAGAAGGCAAGTCCTCTCTTGGTTGGCCGTGTGAGGAAGCAAACGGCCTCCCGAAAGATCATTCATGTTCAAAACCCGAGTCCGTGCCAGAGCAGGTAAATGGGTCTATCAGAATCTTTGCAGGTCCAAACCGTTTGCGTTAGGGTCAGGTATGCAGGACTTCTTGGAGGGCCTGGATTGTCCCAAGTTGGAAGAGATGAGAGGGGCCGAGGGGTGCAGAGAAGGTCACAACAGCGATCGGGCGAATGCGGGCGGTCAAGCAGTTGGACTTAGGTTCCCGGCGCACGTTTGCAGAACAGTTGGTGCCGTTATCAGTGGAAATGTTTGAGTATTTGGCAGCGAGGGGTTCCTTAAGCGAGACGTTAATGCAGGCGCCCCTTTGACTTCTGTTCGAGGAGGATAAGGACCCAGTGGAACGCGGGGTCGCACGGCCCATTTTGTTGTTGAACGTCGATGCCAAGATACTGGCGAAGGTGCTTGGCCCCGAGGCTGGAGGGACGTCTCCCTCACCTTACTGGGGAAGGTCAGATGGAGTTTGCCAAAGATTGGCAACTGTTGTCTAATGTGCGGCGGTTGTTCAATGCGCTGCCGTCCAGCTTTGTGTCCTGGACATGGTTATTGTACAAAGCTCCGAAGGTCAGCGTCCGTGCGAATGACATGAGCTTGGGGTATTTTCCATTAATCAGGGGGACAAGGCGGGGTAGCCATTTCCCCCCCCCCTCTTCTTTGTGTTGGTGACAGAGCTATTGGTCATCATCTTGAGGGCCTCAGATAGGTGGAGGGGGATAGTGAGGAGGGTAGTGGAACATAGGGTGTTCCTGTACACCGATGATCCTCTGTTGGATGGAAAGGGCCCAATCCCCACAAGGTTTAATCGCAGGAAGTCGTACAGATACCCAGCCATGCTGCTACCCCCGGTGGCGATGCCGACCGCCACTCCAGCAAGATTCGCCGCCGTGCAATCAGAGAGGCGACGGCCAAGACATCGGCCTTCCTCCTCTCCATGGGCTCCGGCTTCTCTGAAACCCCAAATATCGCCACCAAAGGGTCCGGGTCCACTCCCTCCTCCACTATCCTGGCAAAGACCGCGGACACTCCCACCCAGAATCTTCCCATTTTTCACAACCCCAAAATATGTGTGCGTGATTCGCTGGACCCCGCCCACACCGTGTTTGAGTTTCGGTCGAGGGAAAGGATCATTCCTTTGACTCCCCAGAGACAGGCAAAGAGAGAAACAGAGAGAGAGGGAACATTTTAGCTCATCAACCTTTCATCAGATTATTTTGTCATGTGGTGTGGGAGCTTTGCTGCGTGTTTAACGGTGGTCCCATTTCCTGACTCCCGAAAAGTATCTCATCCACATTGACCCTGACCAACTTTTACAGATGCACCACAGAGAGCATCCTATCGGGCTGCATCACAGCCTGGGTATGGCAACTGCTCGGCCCAAGACCGCAAGGAACTTCAGAGAGTCGTGAACACAGCCCAGTCCATCACACAAACCTGCCTCCCATCCATTGACTCCATCTGCACCTCCCGCTGCCTGGGGAAAGCGGGCAGCATAATCAAAGACCCCTCCCACCCGGCTTACTGACTCTTCCAACTTCTTCCATCGGGCAGGAGATATAGAAGTCTGAGAACACGCACAAACAGACTCAAAAACAGCTTCTTCCCCGCTGTTACCAGGCTCCTAAATGACCCTCTTATGGACTGACCTCACTAACACTACACTCCTGTATGCTTCATCCGATGCCAGTGTTGATGTAGTTACATTGTGTACCTAGCTCAGTGGCAATGCAGAACAAGACCAGCAGCACGGGTTCAATTCCCATACCAGCTTTCCCGAACAGGCACCGGAATGTGGCGACTAGGGGCTTTTCACAGTAACTTCATACTTGTGACAATAAAAGATTATTATTATTACCTTGTGTTGCCCTATTATTAGGTATATAAATATTATGTATTTATTTTATTTTTCATGCACTTAATAATCTGTTGAGCTGCTTGCAGAAAAATACATTTCACTGTACCTCAGTACACGTGACAATAAATAAAATCCAATGCAATCCTTTGAATCGAGCATATATGAGAAATGAGTGGAGGAACTGGATTCTGTGGTGACAGAGGAGTGCAACATGGTTGGGTTGTAATCCACCAACTGACCACTAGGAGTCTCATTAGCTCACAAGTAAATGTTAGAGTCACCGTCAGAGTCAGAGATGTTTACAGCAGGAAAACAGGCCCTTCGGCCCATCTGGTCCATGCCGCCCAGTTACTATCACTAAGCTAGTCCCACCTACCCGCATTTGGCCCATATCCCTCTATACCCACCCTGCCCATGTAACTGTAAATGTTTTTTAAAAGGAAAAAACTGTACCCACCTCTACCCCTGCCTCTGGCAGCTCATTCCAGATTCTCACCACCCTGTGTGTGAAAGAAATTCCCCTCTGGTCTCTTTTGTATCTCCCCTCTCACCTTAAACCGATGCCCTCTAGTCCTGGCTCCTCTACGTTTGGGAAAAGATGTTGACCATCTACCTTACCAATGCCCCTCATTATTTTATAGACCTCTATAAGATCATCCCTCAGCCTCTGACGCTCCAGGGAAAATAGTCCCAGTCTATTCAGCCTCTCCTTATAACTCAGACCATCAAGTCCCGGTAGCATCCTTGTAAATCCTCGAGTCAGGTGACCTCAGACTGGCTTGGGAGCTGGAGAGAGAGAGGTTGATTGTGCTTGTTCATACTGTTAACCATCTGTTGTTTTGGATATATTGATCCACAGTAAATCGTTTACAGCATTAGCTCCAAATGTTCTTGTAATAGAAATCAGGCCATCCGACAAGAACATCACGCGGAGGCTTGGAGAGAAGCCCTTGGAGAGAAGTCCCCTGTGCCAGACTGAGTTTGGTTCAGTTCCAAGTGTGACGCACAGGACGCACTGGGAGAAGGAAAGCATGAGTGGATCATTTCAAGACGTGGAGGACCAGTGTGACCGTTGTTTACTTACACCGGCAAACCACCCGCATGCATTTTGGTCCTGTCCTCAGCTTGCTGGACATTGGGCCTCCTTTGCTGACGCAATATCCAAATGATGTAGAGGGGCGGCAGGTTTATATTGAGTTATTCATGGAAGTTAAATTGTGTGTAGATTTTTGACTATCTGTACATTACTGTTTATATTTGATAATAGAACAAAATGTTTCTCAAAAAAACAAATACTGATTCCCACATTTTGGCGGAGGAAGGGGTCCTACGCAATCAATCAGTTTGAGATTTTCCTACCATCTGGCATGTGTGACAGGTGCAGCCAAAGTCCATGACATCCTCTTGCAGCCACAGTCAATAAAAATGTTTTTGTATTTTGGCTCGAGTTTTCCTTACTGCTCAATGACCCGGTACTGAACCCTCATGCACTACCTGCAAAATCTCCTTCCTATAACCCACCGGGAATACAACTTGATGAACTTCTGCCCGTTTGTCACCTGCCTGAATATGCAACGGTCTCTCCTACTCATTGATACATTATATCGAATGTAATATCAGATTCTGCTTCTGTTTATGCTTTCTGACAAAACCGCTTTATCTCTAAATCCTTCTGTTGTAATTCTACCAATTTTCCTGAACTAAAGATATCAGCTTGATCCTCCAGCTGCTCTTCTGTTTTATCAACCATCTGGTTTCTGATAACTGAACCACAGCCCCCTTGTCTTTAGTCAATTTCTCCTCCTCCGATCTCAATCTGTGACTTTGTGATTTTGTTACAATCTGGAAACAGCCCAGGATATGCTTCTTCCAACACCTCAGTTCTCTGACTCTCCACAGGCTTTTCAACTACACTCCACACCACTCCCACCTGTGAGCCAGCAGCATAATTACCAGATTAAATTGTACCCCTGAAAAATGTCTCTATTACTCCGACCACCACGAAGCCACTTATCACCACTCTCTCACCTTAATTTACACATTAGATTACCACTGACTTCACCATGGTGCATTGAGTGCCCCCAGCCTGATAGGGGTCTCCTGTTCAGGGGCAGATACACCCTCCTCACCCAGGAATCACTCCATTTTTCCTGTCCGCCATCACACATGGTCTCCAGAATGGAAAATTCCACCTGAAGACGGAATACATAATGGACGGCCATTGTTACCAGTGAAGTTCAGAGTTACTCAGTCCTCACACCTTGAGCAATCAGGGAACTGAGGAGAAAGACCCTTGTTTCTGAGTTGTGCTCCATTTTCAGCTCTCCTGACTCGGGCTCACTCACACTGGTACACAGCACTGCACCAGACTGCAATTGTCAACTGTGATGTTTGTCAGTGGATAGAACTAACAGCCAGTGACATTGACGTCAGCAGCAGTCAGTGGCTGGACCTCTGACCTCACTACACCAGTGATGGTCAATGACTTTCCCCCCCACCCTCACCCCAGCTTACATTCAGCTCAGATTGGAAGTTCCTCCAGCGTTAAGATTCTCTCGGATCAGCGAATTTGACGACCGGCCAATGGTTGGTGCTGACGTGGACATCACTGCGGACCAAGACAACTTGACCTTTGTAACCTTTAAAGTGAAGTATAAAAACCCACAACACCCAACAGAACCGAACAGAAATCGCTCTCTCGGCGACAGCAAAGGTGTATCGTTGAGCTGAGTATGGTATGTGTGTGTGTGTGTGTGTGTGTGTGTGTCTGAGTAAAATTATTCTGATGAGGGATTATTGATCTGGGAACGTTTTCTTGGTGAGGTGACCTGCATTAAGACCTGTCACTCGAGAACAGCCCCTTCACAAACCACCTTCAACTTACGCTGACCGCACTGCACGTATGCAAATCTCCCCGGAACAGCCAATCAGAAGCTCTGCTCTGCTGCCCCCTGCTGGATGCTTGACTTCCGTCGAACTCCTCGGGTCACTGATGCAGGTGCACCTTCAACTTACGCTGACCGCACTGCACGTATGCAAATCTCCCCGGAACAGCCAATCAGAAGCTCCGCTCTGCTGCCCCCTGCTGGATCAACTTCTGTCCATTTGTCACCTGCCTGAATATGCAACGGTTTCTCCTTCTCATTGATACATTATATCGAATGTAATAATACTCTGGTGTAATATCAGATTCTACTTCTGTTTATGCTTTCTGACAAAACCGCTTTATCTCCAAATCCTTCTGTTGTAATTCTGCCAATTTTCCTGAACTAAAGATATCAGCTTGATCCTCCAGCTGCTCTTCTGTTTCATCAACCATCTGGTTTCTGATAACTGAACCACAGCCCTCTTGTCTTTAGTCAATTTCTCCTCCTCCGATCTCAATTTGTGACTTTGTGATTTTGTTACAATCTGGAAACAGCCCAGGATATGCTTCTTCCAACACCTCTGACTCTCCACAGGCTTTTCAACTACACTCCACAACACTCCCACCTGTGAGCCAGCTGCATAATTACCAGATTAAATTGTACCCCTGAAAAATGTCTCTATTACTCCGACCACCACGAAGTCACTTATCACCACTCTCTCAGCTTAATTTACACATTAGATTACCACTGACTTCACCATGGTGCATTGAGTGCCCCCAGCCTGATAGGGGTCTCCTGTTCAGGGGCAGGTACACCCTCCTCACCCAGGACTCACTCCATTTTTCCTGTCCGCCATCACACATGGTTTTCAGAATGGAAAATTCCACCTGAAGACGGAATACATAATGGACGGCCATTGTTACCAGTGAAATTCAGAGTTACTCAGTCCTCACACCTTGAGCAATCAGGGAACTGAGGAGAAAGACCCTTGTTTCTGAGTTGTGCTCCATTTTCAGCTCTCCTGACTCGGGCTCACTCACACTGGTACACAGCACTGCACCAGCCTGCAATTGTCAACTGTGATTGTCAACAAATGAAAAAATGAAAATCGCTTTTTGTCACGAATACACTTCAATGAAGTTACTGTGAAAAGCCCCTAGTCGCCACATTCCGGCGCCTGTCCGGGGAGGCTGGTACGGGAATCGAACCGTGCTGCTGGCCTGCTTGGTCTGCTTTAAAAGCCAGCGGTTTAGCCTTGTGAGCTAAACCAGCCCCAGTGACGTCAGCAGAAGTCAGTGGCTGGACCTCTGACCTCACTACACCAGTGATGGTCAATGACATTCCCCCCCACCCTCACCCCAGCTCACACTCAGCTCAGATTGGAAGTTCCTCCAGCGTTAAGATTCTCTCGGATCAGCGAACTTGACGACCGGCCAATGGTTGGTGCTGACGTGGACATCACTGCGGGCCAAGACAACTTGACCTTTGTAACCTTTAAAGTGAAGTATAAAAACCCACAACACCCAACAGAACCGAACAGAAATCGCTCTCTCGGCGACAGCAAAGGTGTATCGTTGAGCTGAGTATGGTATGTATGTGTGTGTGTGTGTGTGTGTCTGAGTAAGATTATACTGATGAGGGATTATTGATCTGGGAACGTTTTCTTGGTGAGGTAACCTGCATTAAGATTTGGATTTGTTACAGGATGATCTCTAACATTGGTAACAATGGATTGTTTGGGTAAACGAGTCACTTTGCAGCTTGGCGATGAGACACATTCCACAGGAGGAACAGAGAGTTGGGAGTCACAGCTGGAACACACAATATTTGGTTCCGTGTCTCTGAAATGCTCCCAGACCTGCTCCCGAGTAAACGCCCTGTAATTGAGGGACTACGGAGTGGGAAACACCTGCTCGTGCTCCCAGAGATGGGAGAACAGGAGACAGCAATGTCCCATGTCCTGTAGCAGTTAACGGTGAGCATTAATTAACCAGGGAGAAGGACAATAAATGCAGGGAATTCACACACCATCCTGACTTGGGAATACGTCGCCGTTCCTTCACTGTCGCTGGGCCAGAATCCTGGAACTCCCTCCCGATCAGCACAGTGGATGTACCTACGCCACATGGACTGAAGCGGCTCTGGAAGGCAGCTCACCACCACCCTCTCACGGACCGCTCGGGATTGAGAATGCATTCGGATCCAGACTGCGCTATCCACATGCCGAGGATGATGTTATTAAAAACGGAGATCTCAGATTGGTGCAGCAAGGTCTCTCTCTTTCTGATCTTGGGAGTTCAGAGAGACAGGTCAGGTCGAACAAAGGGATCTTTGCCATGAACCTGACCAGGAGCAGGATAGAAACTGCGGCTTTCCCTGGGAAAGACATCTCCCCACAATTAACATCCAACTCCTTGGACAGTGAGATCCAACCTTTGAGAACAATGGGAATGAGAAACTAGATTGTGAACTGAGATTTACATTCTGTCAAGGAGCAAGTCTCGAGCTGAAATGTCTCGCATGTGGAAGATGCTTTCCTGGGGTTCGAGTTCCCAATTTGCTTTGATCTATTTCTGGGTGTTATATTGTGTGAGACACAAACAGCTGCTGCCTCCTCTTCACAATGAAACCACCCCAGCCTTCACCTTTCAAACCTACAAAGGAGACGTGTAAATTAAACTTAAAGCTCAATCTAATTCCTAATGGCCACAGGGAAAAGCGCAGCTGACTACTACTGGCATCTGCAACAACATTATTTCATGGTTTATCCATGAGACCCATTCCTGGACTCTCCATTGCAATTCTGGAGTATTGGGACTCGCTCCCAGGAATGCTGATGTCTCAATAGACACGTCACGTCCTGCGTCCAATCCTGTGGAGTCTTTGAGCTGAGATGTCAGCGTCGACAATTGGTTTTGGTCATGGTGATGAGTTTGTAACATCAGGATTGAGAAATGGGTTCCAAGTCTATCCAATTGTCTCTGGGTGGTTTATTGAGTAACATTCAGAGTGACAGCTTGTATCGGATTGGGAATGACTGTAAACTGAGTGACATGGGCAGCAGGAGGTGTAAGCTTAAACTGTCCTGATGTTCCCATTCTCCCAAAAACTGGAAGGTGTTCTCTCTTATTTGGATTCCTCTCTCTGTAAATGGTGGCCAATTTCCCCAATCCTTAAATGAAATGAAAATCGCTTATTGTCACAAAAAGTGACTGTGAAAAGCCCCTAGTCACCACATTCCGGTGCCTGTTCGGGGGGGCTGGTACGGGAAAATTCAAAATGTTCCAATCCTCAATGACACAGACCCCCCCCCCCACAACACACACACACACATATGTAGACACACGTGTGCGCATGCGTGAGCTGCTGTGCAACATCCACCCTTGTACACCCACACAGTGAATGAGAGATAAGGAGAATAGAAGAGTGTTCAGGGATCGGCCAAGATAACCATTATGGGTTTTCCATGTGTCCAGAGTCCAGAATCCTGAGTCAACCGGAATGTTCCTTCCACCGGGTGGTTGGCTGGTGGCAGACTGTCCCCCCCCCCCCCCCCCCCCCCCCCCCCGGCCCCCATCTTTCCAGAGTGAGGCTGGCACGGAAGGAGAAGGCACGTTGTTGGGTTAATTTAACTGACTCTCTCTTTGTCGAGACCACTGTGTTCCGATTGCTAATACTTTGGCCATTGGCACTATGATGGGAGACGGTGAGCTGTGAAGGTTTTCCTTTGTCTAGAGTTAGTTATGCCACATTTCCCATCCCTCGTGGCCCTTGTTACCTTGAACAATGCTTCAAGGTATCAGGTGACCAGCTGAAGCCAGGTTGATAGCTCAGCCATTTTCTATTGTTTCCTTTTTAAAAATTCATTCACGGGATGTGGGTGTCGCTGGCTGGATCGGCATTTATTGCCCATCCCTAGTTGCTCTTCAGAAGGTGGTGGTGAGCTGCCTTCTTAAACCGCCACAGTCCTTGTGGCGTAGGTACACCCACTGTGCTGTTAGGGAGGGAGTTCCAGGATGTTGCCCCAGCGACAGTGAAGGAGCGGCCGATTTATTTCCAAGTCAGGGTGGTGAGTGACTTGGAGGGGAACCTCCAGGTGGTGGGGTTCCCAGGTATCTGCTGCTCTTGTCCTTCTAGATGGTAGTGGCCGTGGGTTTGGAAGGTGCTGCCTCAGGAACCTCAGTGAGTTGCTGCAGTGCATCTTGTAGATGGTACACACGGCTGCCACTGTGCGTCGGTGGTGGAGGGTTTGAATGTTTGTGGAAGGGGAGCAATCAAGCGGGGCTGCTTTGTCCTGGATGGTGCTGAGTTTCTTGAGTGTTGTTGGAGCTGCACTCATCCAGGCAAGTGGAGAGTATTCCATCACACTCCTGACTTGTGCCGTGTAGATGGTGGACAGGCTTTGGAGAGGGGGGGGGGGGGGTGGTCAGGAGGGCAGTTATTCTCTGTAGCAGTCCGAAGCTTTGACCTGCCCTGGTAGCCACAGTATGAATATGGCTAGTCCAGTTCAGTTTCTGATCAATGGTAATCCCCAGGATGTTGATTGTGGTGGATTCAGTGATGGTAATGCTGTTGAATGTCAAGGGGTGATGGTTAGATCCTCTCATGTAGGAGATGGTCATTGCCTGGCACTTGTGTGGTGCGAATGTAACTTGCCACTTGTCAGCCCAAGCCTGGATATTGTCCAGGTCTTGCTGCATTTGGACATGGACTGCTCCATTATTGTCTGCAAACACCCCCACTTCTGACCTTATGAAGGAAGGCAGGTCATTGATGAAGCAGCTGAAGATGGTTGGGCCTAGGACACGACCCTGAGGAACTCCTGCAGTGATGTCCTGGAGCTGAGATGATCGACCTCCATCCACCACACCCATCTTCCTTTGTGCCAGGAATTACTCCAACCAGTGGAGAGTTTTCCCCCCGGATTCCCATTGACTCCAGTTTAGCTCGGGCTCCTTGATGCCACACTCGGTCAAATGCTGCCTTGATGTCAAAGGGCAGTCACTCACCTCGCCCCTGGCATTCAGCTCTTTTGTCCATGTTTGAACCAAGGCTGCAATGAGGTCAGGAGCTGAGTGACCCTGACGGAACCCAAACTGAGTGTCCGTGAGCAGGTTATTGCTGGATAAGTGCATTGATACTCTGAGGAGTGGTTCAGCTGATTAACATATTTTTTTTTAAATCTTTCGCATCTGACCATGACATGATTGACCAAACTGAATTCCTCAACATGTTCTCCACTTATTCGCTCACCTCCCACCTGACACCAATTCGACAGAAGTCCTTGGTGTGCGTTGCTCTCCTGCTCCTGGCTGTGGACGATGCAGAATCATCCTGCTACGTTTCTCCTCAGCAAGTCCCAAATGAAAGTAAGACCTGAAACCTTTCCAATCTCAACCTCTATCTGGGATGGGGGTGTGGGGATGGGGGTGTGGGGTTGCGAGGTAAGCATCGACATAAATGCTTCAAGCCACATGGGATTGACTTTCACGCTCTCCTCTTCCCCGAGGATTCAGGAAGGAGTGGGCCAATATTCCGCCTTGCCCAACTCGCGAGCTCCTGCTCCATCGCCTCAGCTTGGCTGTCGAATACAAGCGAGGGCGCGGCCTGCAGACAGGCCGAGGGCTCATTGTGGTAACCACGGAAACACCCTTCCAGCACATTGGGCTCCTGACCTTTAACCCATGCCCATCCAGAAGGGCCAGCCAGGAATGAGTGACCTGGCAGCCTTAGCGTTCCGAGATTCACCCTGTCAAACTCTCAGGGACAGATCCTCTTGGAAAAGGAACCTGGCTCGTCCCAGGTCCAGAGAGACCGGTGATGGACATTAAACTGAGCCAGTTGCCCAGGCAATCCTTCCAAAGCACAAAGGTTAAAGTTACCTCATTATACTTCTTCAGACTTTGATGTGACAGTGACAGACTAACCTCTCTCTCTCCCTCTTTCTCTCTCGCTCACTCACTCTCGCTCCAGTAACAAGAAAATGTAAAGATGACGTTGATGGCACCTGGCATGAGCTTGGTGAAACCTGGAGAAACACTGACTGCATGAGGTGTGAGTGCTCCGCTGAATCAATGTCATGCTGCACAATGTAAGTGATTCTCTGCCACTCCACCTGGAGTCAGTCCATTGTGTGATAGAATAGAATAGAACAGTACAGCACAGAACAGGCCCTTCGGCCCTCGATGTTGTGCCGAGCAATGATCACCCTACTCAAACCCACGTATCCACCCTATACCCGTAACCCAACAATCCCCCCCCTTAACCTTACTTTTTAGGACACTACGGGCAATTTAGCACGGCCAATCCACCTAACCCGCACATCTTTGGACTGTGGGAGGAAACCGGAGCACCCGGAGGAAACCCACGCACACACGGGGAGGACGTGCAGACTCCGCACAGACAGTGACCCAGCCGGGAACTGAACCTGGGACCCTGGAGCTGTGAAGCATTTATGCTAACCACCATGCTACCCTGTCTTGATCCTTCTTATGAAAGCACAAAGTGGGTTTGATATAACAGCCAGACCTGGAGGTCAGTCCTGTCGTGCTGATCTCATCGCAGAAAGAAATCCCACAGAAGGGATTGCGTTCCCACGTTGAGGGTCCACACATCGAGACCCGGAACATGAGAGCATTTATTATGAATGAAGGGGTCAGAGCTCTGCTCACAGGCAAAAGGCAAACCAAGACTGGGTCACGTTAGGCACACTCCCTCTGGTGATGTCATTCTGTTAGCTCGCGAAGACAGAAGACTACATCCCCTTTCTTATTAAAACACTTTATTCCCATTTCCAAAGAATTGGAAAGATTTCCAATAAATGTCCATGGTCAGTTACCATGACATACGTGTTTGGGACTGATGAATCTTAGAGTGTCGGGTAGCACGGTGGCTCAGTGGGTTAGCCCTGCAGCCTCACTGCGCCGAGGACCCAGGTTCGAGCCTGGCTCTGGGTCACTGTCCGTGTGGAGTTTACACATTCTCCCCGTGTTTGCGTGGGTCTCACCCCCACAACCCAAAAGATGTGCAGGCTAGGTGGATTGGCCACGCTAAATTGCCCCTTAATTGGAAAAAATTAAGTGGGTACTCTAAATTTATATTTTAAAAAAGAGGGCGCGGAACTACAGAGGATGTGGAGGAAGTGATGGCGGAGATCACGAGAGAGCGTGCCGATGAAGAGGGAGTGTAGATGGAAAGGGAGGGTAGATGAAGAGAGTGAATAGATGAAGGAAGTGTAGAGAATGAACAGATGAAGGGATGAAGAGAGGGAGGGAGGGTGGAGATGGAGGGAGAGAGGGTGGCGAGAGGGTGGAGACGGAGGGAGTGGGTGGAGATGGAGAGAAGGTGGAGATGGAGAGAGGGTGGAGATGGAGGGAGGGTGGAGATGGAGGGAGGGTGGAGATGGAGAGAAGGTGGGGATGGAGAGAAGGTGGGGATGGAGAAAAGGTGGGGATGGAGGGAGGGAGGTGGAGGGAGGGTGGAAATGGAGGGAGGGTGGAGATGGAGGGAGAGAGGGTGGAGACAGAGGGAGGGTGGAGATGGAGAGAAGGTGGAGATGGAGAGAGGGTGATGGAGGGATAGTGGGGATGGAGGGAGGGTGGAGATGGAGAGAGAGTTGAGATGGAAAGAGGGTGGGGATAGAGGGAGGGAGATGGAGGGAGTGGAGATGGAGGGAGGGTGGAGATGGAGGGAGGGTGGAGATGGAGGGAGGGTGGGGATGGAGGGAGGGTGGGGATGGAGGGAGGGTGGAGATGGATGGTGGAGACGGGGAGGGTGGAGGTGGAGGGAGGGTGGGGATGGAGGGAGGGTGGAGATGGAGGGAGGGTGGAGATGGAGAGAGGGTGGAGATGGAGAGAAGGTGGGGATGGAGAGAAGGTGGGGATGGAGAGAAGGTGGGGATGGAGGGAGGGAGATGGAGGGAGGGAGATGGAGGGAGGGTGGAGATGGAGGGAGGGAGGGTGGAGATGGAGGGAGGGTGGAGATGGAGGGAGGGTGGAGATGGAGGGAGAGTGGAGATGGAGGGAGGGTGGAGATGGAGAGACAGTTGAGATGGAGAGAGGGTGGGGATAGAGGGAGGGAGATGGAGGGAGGGTGGAGATGGAGGGTGGAGATGGAGGGAGGGTGGAGAGGGTGGAGATGGAGGGGGGGTGGAGACGGAGGGAGGGTGGAGATGGAGGGAGGGAGGGTGGAGATGGAGGGAGGGTGGAGATGGAGGGAGGGTGGAGATGGAGAGATGGTGGAGATGGAGAGAAGGTGGAGATGGAGAGAAGGTGGAGATGGAGAGAGGGTGGAGATGGAGAAAGAGTGAACATGGAGTAAAGGTGGAGGTGCCCCATGATAAATCCCTTCTCTGCTTTTGCCCATCTGTAATTGGCTTCTCAGGGTGCAGCTGGTGCATTGTGGGTAAAGAAGGAATTTTCTCAATTCTGGTTGTTCACTTGATCGGAGTCGCTGGTGAAATTGTCCAGTGAAACTGTACAGGGGAACTGTGGTCATTACCTCCGGGGTATTTCTGATGCCTTATTCCTCTGTGTCGGCAGGTACGGCATACCATCTGGTTACTCAGATGACTGTATCGCATTCTTTGACCGTCAGAGCTGTCGCTACAGAGTCCATCTGAGGAATGATTCTTCCATCGAATGTGGGGTGCATCACAGTGTTGGGAAATAAGAAAAGCATCATAATCACGGCAGATCAAAGTACAAAGGGAGAATGGGGGAGCTCTCTTTCTCCATCAAACATGTATATCACAGTAAAGATATCTCACAGTGGTTCAATTCTCAAATCTCATCCATCATTTCAACAAGAAATGTTTGTGTGTGTGCCAGTGTGCAGACAAGAGAGTCGAATTGAGAATATAAAAGAGTGTGACAGAGAGAGAGAGAGAGTGTGTGTGTGAGGGCACATTGCAGAGAGAGTGGGTGTGAGAATGTCTGAATTTGTCCATGTGGATAGGCGACCCATTGGTCTTTGGGAGGTTGAGTGCTGAAAGCCTTCAAGGATAAAGAATGATTCACTGATCAGAATCCAGAACCACACGGAGAGGACAAGGAGAGGGAAAGGAATTGAAGCCAAGTCGGCCGGAGGAGAAATTGATGGGAAGCATTCACGCTGTACCTGGACATGTTGTCCCTATGTGTTCCTTCCTTTGGAGATGTGAAGGTTTAAACATAAACCATTTATAGTTAATCCAGAACCATACACAGATCCCAGGTACGGACAGTACTGTTGCTGTCTCCACAGTCTGCTGCCATGTAACTCTCCACGTCATACCTTGGATCACCAACCCTTGCTCTGCTGATTGCCTTAAACACCAATAACAATGCTGCTGTCCCTTAATGACACAGAGAATAGTTTTAAAAACCAACATTCACTGTCCTCTTCATGGCGTGGAGATCTCTTCTTCCTGGGGTGAGGAAAGCAGAATACTCCACGATCGTTATCTTGGACCCCGCTCCACATCTGATAGATCTGACATTGAGGTGGGCCCCGTTCAGTGAGCGGTTTGGAGATTGGATGAGGGGGTTGTTGGCAAAGGGTTACTGCGGGATTGGTGAACAGTACCAGCCACGGTATGATACAGAGAGTTACATGGCAGTAGACTGTGGAGACTGAGCGTACACAGCACCCTTACTGCCCGTACCTGGGATGTGTACATAATTCTGGATTAACAATAAATGGTTTATGTTTCAACCTGCCCGTCTCCATTGAGGTCGGTGTCTCCCAACAATGACAGAATAAAAAGAGCAGATGGTCTCAGCATAATATAGAACATAGAACAGTACAGCACAGAACAGGCCCTTCGGCCCTCGATGTTGTGCCGAGCAATGATCACCCTACTCAAACCCACGTATCCACCCTATACCCATAACCCAACAACCCCCTTAACCTTACTTTTTAGGACACTAAGGGCAATTTAGCATGGCCAATCCACCTAACCCGCACATCTTTGGACTGTGGGAGGAAACCGGAGCACCCGGAGGAAACCCACGCACACACGGGGAGGACGTGCAGACTCCGCACAGACAGTGACCCAGCCGGGAACCGAACCTGGGACCCTGGAGCTGTGAAGCATTTATGCTAACCACCATGCTACCGATATACCAAATATATCAAAATATTGCCATGGTCACCTGGTCCGATGATGTACAAGACCTCTTTTTCATCACATGCTGTGACAATTTTTAAATGCTCTTTAGTTAAATGACTAGCCCTATTTAATTCCTCTGGAAATTTTGACAGACAGTCCAACCATATCGTGTCAGAACGCTGAGCCACAAATTTCGGCTCAATTAAAAAAAACACGGTGAGAATGTGCAAACTCCATACTGTAGCCATGCTGGCCACGCAAAATGGACACTGAGCCAAACTAAAATGGAAGGCTGCTGGGAAACAGACAGTTTAGCCAGAACAGCAGTCTGCAAAGAGCAGTTTGCATTCTGCAGCAGCAGAAACCAGTTTGGGCTCAGGTGAAAAGACCTTAGCTAGGTGCAAATGGCAAAACGCTTTGCATGCTAATGAGGCCATCAGACTTGAACACCCACACAATAGATACATTTGGTTCTGAATGGACACATTCCAATCAAGACCCAGACATCGAGGCACCAGAAACCTCCAAACAAAAGGACATAAGAAACGCCCCCTCCATCACGGAGACCCCCTCGCATTGGGGAATTAATCCAGTATCGATAAGAAATTGATCCAATAGGTAGAGCCCGCCCGAGAAGAGGGAAGGACAACGGAACCCCTATAAAAGATAGGGACCTCGTGTTGTCCGGTCTGTTAAACCCGTGCTCCGGCTCCGACTGACACCTGGCATCCTGACTCCAGCCGTTGAGCACCAGCCGCCGAAACCGTAAGTTCAACGCTCGCTACGCGATCCAAGCCCACTAGACTCCCAAGTACCAGAACGCTTGCTGAAGGCTGCAGACAAAACCAGGACGAAGGCCTCGTTCTCTGACCTTGCCTGTTCCTGTTAGATAAGTATTCTGTTTGCTTATGTTTAGTTGTAGCTTAGTCTCTTAGTGTGTGCATGAGTATTTATTATTAACTGTATAATAAATATTGATCGTTTGAACTTTACTAATCGGTGTATCGTCTTTATTACTTTGAACTTGACCTTGGAATACTTGTGACGTTGCCTATACGGCAACTGGCGACTCCAGAGCTAAATAATTACATAGAACAGAGCCTAGCAGTGTTAAGCACACGTCGAACTCGGAGGCGTGTTAATACACTCCAATAAACGCGTTTTACGCCCATAGTAAAACGTGCAACATTTAGTGGCGACATCCGCCGGGACCCTGTTGTAAGTGGAAACACCACAGTGTCCAGGACCCTGAAATTTGAATTAGAACTCCAAATTGCAGAGAAAGAAAGAGATCACAAGTATTCAAGGTGTTCAAAATAATAAGCGAAATTCGGAAGTGTGTTTAGTGCATGCGTACTAACAGGGCTGTAAGGTAAAACTGAAAGCTTTTTGTTGCGACAAACTTTCGGTAGTTTTGTGATCGGAAAATAGCGTAAGCCGTACCCGTTTCTCGAAACACCACCCCAGCAACCCCCTGTTCCAAATTATAAAAAGAGAGTCAGAGGAAATGGCCATGCAGGCAATGGAACGTCTGATGGATCCAGCAAAGTTTGTGGTCGCAGCGACCAGCAGCAGTAGCAGGGTAGGCCAGTGTCCCACGTGGGAGCTGGAACTCCGCAAATATTTACAAGGAAAGGGATGGCCCCTTTGGAAAGAGTTTTGTGCAAATGAGGAGACAGGTCCCGGGAGTATAGGTCATACTTGGTGGGAGAACCTCTCTCAAATACACAAAAAGAGTTTAGGAAAAGCACGCAAGCCGATGGCGATTGTGTCCTGCTTGGCACAGTTGCGAGGCGCAGAGGAGGTCATCAGGACGCTCCGGGCAGATTTAGAGGAAAGGAACCGAATGAGTAAGGTCGATGTCAGGGACATCGAGAAAGAAAACCTGGATCTTAAAGGGAAGTTGGCAGAGAAGGGTAGAGAGGTGGATGATGCCAAGAGGGCTCACCAGTCTTGTCTAGCTCATCTGAACAGTTCCCAGACCCAGTATGAGAAAGCCTATCAGGACGTGCAACGTGCCGTTCTGATAAGACAGGAATCGGAAAAGCAGGTGGAGGCATTGCAGAGGCAATGTTCGGATCTCAAAGCAGCTTTGAGAGCACTCCACGCTGCAACGACCGAACAAAGACAAAGCACAGTTGACCACGCGAAATGCAGGAAACAGATTGCGGAACTGCAATCTCTGCTTTCGGTGCAGAATGGCTTCCAAAGCACCTTTGGAGCTCAGTTAGATGGGGAAAACGCCCCAGATTGGCAGGAATTAAGCGAGACAGCGCAGCGTTATGTTCAGGGAACATGTGCGCCAGCAGCTCAGCAGAAACGACAGGCACCCCAACCCCCCACAGCTCAGACCATAACCGCACCCATGAATCCCGTAACCACACAGAGGAAAGCCGAATCAGAAGGCGCCCCAGACATAACTTACACCACCCCTTTAACAGTAACCCAGCTAAGGGACGCTTGTGAAAAGATCACTCCGTTCCTCCCCACCGCAGACCCCCACCAGTTTTTCGCTAAAGTAAAACAGCAGGCTACCATGTACGGCCTGGATGAGAGAGAGCAGGTTAAGCTCACCGTGCTGAGCTTAGACCAGAGTGTAGTGGCAGCCCTCCCCGACCCACAGAACGTGGCAGGAGGCAGCCTAGAGGAGATGCACACTGCCATTTTAGATGCCATCGGGTACAATAGAGGTGACCCCGTAGAAGGATTGAATAAGTGCAGGCAGAAGAGATCCGAACACCCCACAGCATTCGCAGGAAGGCTGTGGATTCATTTCAGCGCAGTTTTCGGACAGCTAGATAGAGCGCATTTAACCCGCGAAAACATGGTTAAGTGGACGCGCACAATTATCTCACACGCAACAGAAGCAGGACAGAGCGCTTGCAATAGTTATGACCCCTCAGAAGAGGCCCATAACGAAAAATGGGTCCTCAAAAGATTGTCCCGCGCTTGGGAGCAATCGCTTCAGGCAAAAGGAAAAGTTAGATCCCCAGAAGAGGCTCAGACTGCTGCAGATATCCAAGCAGTCAGAGAGCACCAGAAGCCCGCATGGGTAAATGAAGGCAAGAGCAGCCCTCAGCAGAAAGGACAGGAATGCTATAACTGTGGACAGTTAGGGCATTGGGCAAAAGAGTGTAATGCACCCCAGCGATCTCAGAGAGGCCAGCAGACAGGCACTCTGAACCGCAACAAAGCAAAACCCATCCACAATGTAGCAGTACAGTCAGGACCCACCAATGTGGACGAGACGAACTGACGGTGTTCGGGCTCCCCCACTTGGGTCTGTGACACACTATGGGACTCATCAGGGAGGCCCGTAGTCACGGCAAAAGTCAAAGGGAAGCCCATAGAGTTACTGTGGGACACAGGAGGATCCCGCACCACCATTAACTCCACAACCACGGCACACGCAGACACGTGGCCGACCACCTCCACCATCACACTTAGCGGGTTCACCGGACACTCGCAGCAGGGACATATCACAGCACCCGTAGCGATCCAGCTAGGGAACATTTCCACAAGACACCCCGTAGTTTTAGTAAATCTTCCCCGGACAGCAGAGCACATCCTGGGGATAGATTTTATGAACGCTCACAGCTTGTCGTTCGACCCAGTGAACCAGTGTGTCTGGCGAATGGCGAGATCAGACAGAGCCCCAGCCACCCTCACAGTAGGAGACTACGCTAATCGGATTAGCGCAGTGGGAGAGTACTCATTCGACCTGACTACACTCCACACCGACAGACAAATTAAGGCCCTACTAAACAAACACAGGACAGCATTTGCAAGTCACCGTCATGACTGTGGCAGAATGACTGGACAAGTTCATGTTACCGGACAGGACCCCCGACCGCAAAAGCAATACCGATTTCCCCTTGAAGCAGAGGTGGAAATAGAAAAAGTTATAGGCAGCTTGTTGGACCAAGGTGTACTGAGAACGGTAGCCTCCACCAACAATGCCCCTATTTGGCCAGTGAGGAAGCCCGATGGATCATGGCGTCTGACCATCGATTATCGGGAACTCAACAAAGTAACCCCCGCAGTAGCCCCAACGGTAGCTACTAGTCCCGAGACCATGCTCAAACAGGGTCTCAACGCCAAGTACTTCACGGTATTGGACATCAGTAATGGATTCTGGTCAATACCATTGGCAAAAGCGTGCCAATACAAATTCGCATTCACTTTTAAAACTCAGCAGTACACGTGGACATGCCTCCCACAAGGATTCCACAATTCACCCTCCATTTTCCACCGACAGCTGGCAAGTGGATTAGAAAAATTTTCCCGACCCGAATGTCTGGTACAGTATGTAGACGACCTACTACTGCAGACAGACACAAAGGCAGAGCACATTTCGCTTCTGGCCGAACTCCTGGAACTCTTAACTGAAATTGGCTGTAAAGTTAACCCGAAAAAGGCCCAAATATTGGAAAGTAAAGTGATGTATTTGGGAACAGTCATCACGCACGGCAAACGCGAGATCGAATTCAAAAGAATTGATTCGATCGTCAAATTGCCCCTTCCCCAGAATGTTTCAGCCCTCCGGTCGTTTTTAGGACTGGTTGGCTATTGTCGGAACCACATAGACGGATTCGCGACAAAAGCCGCCCCACTTTCAGACCTCCTTAAGAAAGGAGCCCCCTGGGAATGGCTTCCGCAGCATACAGGCGCTGTGGAAGAGTTGAAACGAGCCCTTAGTGCAGCACCCGCGCTGCTAGTCCCCGACCCACTTTCCCCTTTCGCAATAGAGGTAGCTAGCACAGATCTGACCCTCTCGGCCGTGTTGCTTCAGGAACGGCACGAGCAGCTAAGACCAGTGGCTTATGCCTCCCGACTGTTAGACCCAGTAGAACAAGGATTTTCGGCCTGTGAGAGGCACCTCCTTGCTGTCTTCTGGGCAGTGCAGTATTTCTCATACATCACCGGACTCAACCCCATTACTATTCTGACCGAACATACACCCACACAGCTACTACTAGACGGTCGACTGAAGGACGGTTCAGTTAGCCAGATTAGGGCAGCTAGGTGGACCCTACTTTTACAAGGACGGGACATTACTGTAAAACGGACACGCACACACACATACTTAGCAGACAACCTCCAATACCCCGGACAGCCCCATGACTGTGAAATTGTAGCTCCCCTGCATAACACAGGACCCTTTTTAGCCAAAACACCCCCCAGGAAGATAGGGAACCCAAAACAAAGCCCCCAGCCCACAGACACGTGTGGACCCTTGAGGATTTATGTAGACGGTTCCTCCACAGTTTTAAATGGTGAGCGTATCACAGGATGCGGCATCTATGTAGAGGACGCGCAGGGGCGCGCTCTCGAAGAGATAGCTCTTAAGTTACCAGGTCACTTAGGCGCGCAGGCAGCAGAGCTAGCAGCCATAGCGTACATAGTGGACCACCCCGATTCTTTCCCCAGCCCAGCAGACATATATTCAGACAGCTTATATGTCTGCAATAGCCTGACAGATTTTCTGCCCCTGTGGAGGACACGAGGTTTTGTCTCCGCAGACGGAAAACCCCTTCCATCAGCCCCCTTACTCCAGCATATCCTAGAGAAAGCGAAGGACAGGACCTTCGGCATTATAAAAGTTCGAAGCCACCATAGGTCATCACCCCCTGGGAATGTAAAAGCCGACGCGTTGGCTAAGGCAGGTTCCAGGAGAGGACACTTATGGACCCCCCCAGCTAGCGCACCAGCTAGCGCCCCTGTGAGCGCAGTACAAGTCTCACAGACTGATATTAAAGACCTCGTGGCAGCACAGAAACAGGACGGAGACCTCAGGGAGGTTTTCAAGGGAAACTTTGTGCCTGCTTACGAGCACTTTAAACACGCACTGACCACACATGAGGGTGTGATCATTAAGGACCAACTTTATGTGGTCCCACAGCAGGACAGGAATCAGATGATTGCCTTGTTCCATGACGGACACGGGCATCAGGGAATTGATGCAACAACGAGGCACCTCAGGCAACTCTGTTGGTGGCCTAATCTCAGGAATGATGTAACGCACTACATAGAGAATTGCCTGATTTGTGCTCAGAATAACCCGGAGAGGTATTCTAAGAAGGCACAACTTCGGCATACTCGCCCAGTTAACGGCCCTTGGACAAACCTCCAGATCGACTTTATAGGTCCATTGCCCCCTTGTCGGAATGGCTATAAATACGTTCTGGTGGTGATAGATACCTTTACCAAGTGGGTAGAGGCATTTCCCTCACGAACAAATACAGCAAAGACAGCTGCAAAGATCCTGACCCACCACATCTTCACGAGATGGGGTTTACCCCGAAGTATCGATTCGGACCAGGGATCTCACTTTACAGGACGGGTCATGAGGAACGTCCTGACAATATTCGGAATCAAACAGAACTTCCATATTGCGTATCATCCACAGTCCAGCGGGATTGTGGAGCGCATGAATCGGACCCTAAAAACTACCCTTAGGAAAATGGTTCAAGAGAACAATTCCACATGGGATTCAGTGCTCCCATTTGCACTTATGTTCATAAGGAACACTGTCTCCACATCGACAGGATACACACCACACACACTCATGACCGGACGCCCTATGAAAGGTACAGAATTCCTTTTAGGACTGGACATGACAAGCCCCGAAGTGACGGCCCTCACACATGAAAAGGCAGTTAAAGATCTAGTTGAGACTGTGAGGTCTGCACAGCTCGCAGCCGCAGTCCAGCTAGGGAAACGCCGACAGCAACGGACTGCCTGTTTCAATAAGACCGTACACACCACAGAATTCCAGGTTGGGCAACAGGTAATGTTATCTGTTTATAACCCCAGCAGTTTTTTGGCTCCAAAATATTCCGGTCCCTACTCAATTTCGGACAAAATTAGCCCCTCCGTTTACAGAATAAAGTATCCTAATGGAAAGACCGCGTGGTTCCATATAAACCAGTTAAAGGCATATGGAACACAGGCCAACCATGCTCACCATGTCCTGCTGGATGCAGCAGAACACTTCACCCCGCCCACCAGAGACACTTTTCCACCATCCCCCTCACAGACCAGTTCATCCACGGACTCGCCCACGACTCCGCCCACAGACCACTACAGACCACGCCCCGACACGCCCACAAGCTGCCACAGCAGAGACAGTAGGACAGACACTGACTCTGAAGACAGCGACACCACACAGCCATACAGCCCACACTGCACCAACTACGACCCCGACTCCAGTGACCCCATGGAAGTCACCTACCTCAAATATCCAGAACCACCACCCGACCCCGACTACCCCGACAACACACTCGACGCTACACAATGGCACAGGGACAATTCCTACAGACTTGTCCGCAATGACGAGAGTGACCCCCGGTCACACAACTCCAAAATAGCATGCCTGATCCACACAAGGGTGTTGGATCCGGGAGAGCAGGACGACACGGTGTCTGACTCCCGACACGGCAACCCCTTTGTGACCCTGTTCACAGAGGCAGAATCAAAGTGAGGTGTCCAGATGATGTAAGATAGGAATCGTTTAAGGGAAACGATGTCCTTTCTGATGGAACCTGCACGTATGTTTGTCTTCGTTTTATGTTTGTTTGTTTTCAGCAATGTAAATGTTTCAGTTGGAGGATGGACATCTTCTTTTCAGCTGAAAAGATTGTGACCACCTCACATACACGTTAGCTTGTCCGCAGATACTTTTGAGAACTTCGGTTTGATTGGAGATCTTTTCCAAAGTTGTAAGGCCACACGCCAAATAGCTTGTCCGCAGATATCTCTGAGAACTTCAGTGATGTCCTCAGTTGGAGCATCTTGGCTCCATTGTTTTTTAGGTGCCCCTCTATTCGGCGAAATAGAGGCTGCAAGTCATGGTCAACACATTCGTACCCGTTTCTTTCCAGGTTACTCAGGCAGTGGACAAACGGCACTGAGGACCCGCCCTGTCTGAGAACCAACCCTTGGTCAGCCAAGCTCGGGTATGGCACAGCACGCCCTACCCGGGGATTCCATCCAACTCGTACCCGTAGCGGCCCACACGCAACTCATTCGGATGTTTGTTTCCAAGTTTGTTTTCATTTTACGTTAGGTAGCCCTTCGGCCACCATCCCACATGCTATTTACATCCGGGAACATTCGGATGGTAAATCAGCAAAGCCTGCGAGACGGCTCGCAGAAGGAAGGATTGTTAGGTGTATGCTGGTCTTTAAATTCGCTTTTTGAAAAAAAAAATGAGGGGAGTCACAGGGTGTGACTTAGCCAGTCATTTTAAAGGGTCAATTGGGATTTGAAAGACAGATGCACTAACAAGTAAAGGTCTTAAACTGTGTATTGACAGATACTGTGCTTGATCCCAAAGGTTTCAAAGGACGAGACAGAGGTCGAAGCCAGGATTGTCAATACCGGAGGAAGAAGGAAGAGAAAGAGGAAGAACAGCAAAATGATGGAAGCCCACTTATTACTGTTTAATGTCATATGTATATGTGTGGAAACAAGACACGTTTCCCCCACAACCCCCACCGTAAATGTTAGTACAACAAACCCCCAGTGCTCAGCTCTGATCAGCGAGGTTCAGACCTGGTGTACTAAATTCATGACGTGGTACTCCATGTCCTACATAATCGAATCACTGTTGGTGATCGCGATCCTCATCATCCTAGTGCAGACCCTCAGGTTGAGGAAATGGAAGAGGAGAGCCTCTCGTTCCAGCACCTCACCCATCTATAGAGTGCAATCCCCCATCTTCGGATTCCACCAAACCCCTCAACCCCTCACTGATTACAACACTCTGTAAATAAAATTCAGCCATGTATTATATTGTTCCATACTCGACTGCCGAGTTGGGAAGTGTGATGTTATGGTGTGAATGGTTAAGGTTTTAGAGTGATTAAATGTTTAAGTTAAGGTTAAGGTTAATAGTGATAGGTAGAGGTTCCCAGTTGTAGTAATGCATGTCCCTTTGACATAGGGCCAAGTAGAAATGTTAGTTAAAAATTTTTTTCTCTTCTTCCCATAGTTTAGAACAGAGTAGAACAGGAACTGGCAAGAGGTCAGAACACAAGGAGGCAAAGTACATAGGTGATCCTTCACAATAGTATGATTGTGAGGATCACAAGGAGGGAATGTAGCCATGCTGGCCACGCAAAATGGACACTGAGCCAAACTAAAATGGAAGGCTGCTGGGAAACAGACAGTTTAGCCAGAACAGCAGTCTGCAAAGAGCAGTTTGCATTCTGCAGCAGCAGAAACCAGTTTGGGCTCAGGTGAAAAGACCTTAGCTAGGTGCAAATGGCAAAACGCTTTGCATGCTAATGAGGCCATCAGACTTGAACACCCACACAATAGATACATTTGGTTCTGAATGGACACATTCCAATCAAGACCCAGACATCGAGGCACCAGAAACCTCCAAACAAAAGGACATAAGAAACGCCCCCTCCATCACGGAGACCCCCTCGCATTGGGGAATTAATCCAGTATCGATAAGAAATTGATCCAATAGGTAGAGCCCGCCCGAGAAGAGGGAAGGACAACGGAACCCCTATAAAAGATAGGGACCTCGTGTTGTCCGGTCTGTTAAACCCGTGCTCCGGCTCCGACTGACACCTGGCATCCTGACTCCAGCCGTTGAGCACCAGCCGCCGAAACCGTAAGTTCAACGCTCGCTACGCGATCCAAGCCCACTAGACTCCCAAGTACCAGAACGCTTGCTGAAGGCTGCAGACAAAACCAGGACGAAGGCCTCGTTCTCTGACCTTGCCTGTTCCTGTTAGATAAGTATTCTGTTTGCTTATGTTTAGTTGTAGCTTAGTCTCTTAGTGTGTGCATGAGTATTTATTATTAACTGTATAATAAATATTGATCATTTGAACTTTACTAATCGGTGTATCGTCTTTATTACTTTGAACTTGACCTTGGAATACTTGTGACGTTGCCTATACGGCAACTGGCGACTCCAGAGCTAAATAATTACATAGAACAGAGCCTAGCAGTGTTAAGCACACGTCGAACTCGGAGGCGTGTTAATACACTCCAATAAACGCGTTTTACGCCCATAGTAAAACGTGCAACAATACGGACAGTGACCCAGAGCTGGGATCGAACCTGGGACCTCGGCGCCATGAGGCAGCAGTGCTAACGACTGCATCACCGTACCATACCGCCCCAATTTCTGCTCAATTAATTAAAATGGTCCTCTCACCTCATGACCAAATCTCAATTCAAATGGACTGAATTTAGTTGGTTCATTAAGTGCATCTTGAATTGCAAACAGTATAAAATAGAATGGCCACCAGAAGCTAATACACACATCCATTATGGTCAACAAATACTGATTCCCACTTTTTCCTGTCGGAAGGGGTCCCACGCAATCAATTGGGACCTGTGGAATAATATTTATTCGTGTCACAAGCAGGCTTACATTAACACTGCAATGAAGTTACTGTGAAAAGCCCCTAGTCACCACATTCCGGCACCTGTTCGGGTACACGAAGGGAGAATTTATAATGCCCAATTCACCTAACAGCCCGTCTTTTGGGACTTGTGGGAGGAAACCGGAGCACCCGGAGGAAACCCACGCAGACACAGGGAGAACGTGCAGATGCTGCACAGACAGTGACCTGACCCAAGCCGGGAATCGAGGGCGTGTCCCTGGAGCTGTGCTAACCACTGTGCTACCATGCCGCCCATCGATGTCCGTCGAATGCCAGAATGGGCATTGAGGTTACTGTTTTGATTCCCGCTTGACGTTTTCATATCATCTGACATGTGTGATAGGTGCAGCAAAATTCCATGACATCCTGATGTAGTCCAGGCCAATAAGAATGTTTTTGTATTTTTGCTTGCGATTTCCTGACATCTAAATGATCCACTACTGGAACCTCATGCGCTACCTGCAAAACCTCCATTCTGTAACCCACCGGTAATACACTTGATGAACTTCTGCCCATTTATCACCAGCCTGAATATGTAACGGTCTCCACTTCCTCATTGATACATTATTTCGAATGTAATAACACTCCGGTGTAATATCAGATTCTACTTCTATGTATGCTTTCTGACAAAACCGCTTTATCTCTAAATCCTTCTGTTGTAATTCTACCAACTTTCCTGAACTAAAGATATCGGCTTTATCCTCCAGCTGCTATTCTGTTTTATCAACCATCTGGTTTCTGATAACTGAACCACAGCCCCCCCCCCCCCCCCCCCCCCCGTCTTTACTCGACTTCTCCTCCTCCTGTCTCAACCTGTGATTTTGTGATCTTGTTCCAGTCTGCAAACAGCTTCTTCCAACACCTCAGTTCTCTGACTCTCCACAGGCTTTTCACCTACATTCCACACCACTCCCATCTGTGAGCCAGCTGTATAATTGCCCAGGATAAACGTGGAAAAAGCTCTTTTCTCTATTACTCCCAGTACCACTTAGCCACTTTTCACTAGATTATTTGAAAATAATGGAATATTACTCATTTGACCAGTAACCCCGCATAGTACCAGCTTTTCCAGCAATACTCCTTCTGAACTACATCTCTCACTACTAAAGGTTAATTTCCTCCTGTATCCTTTTAGATGATCATTTCCTTACCTACTCCACTTGAGTGAACCTTATCCTCCCAAACAACATTCTTGAAAAGATCTGAAGCTAGTGGAGGCGGCATCGTGTAAAAACACAAGTTCGGGGGCACTAATAACGGCACCTCTTCCACTCTCGCCGGCCCGATACTCCACAAGCCCAGTGGTGGTGGCGGCTCTGAGAATCTGGGGGCAGTGCAGGAAATATAAGAGAGTGGAGGGAGTATCGGTTTGGACCCCGATCTACAATAACCATCGGTTTGTACCGGGTAGGCTGGATGGTGGGTTCCGGAGATGGCAAAGGGCAGGAAGCGGGGCCTTTATAAATCACCTCATCCCATTGGGGGCAGCACGGTAGCATTGTGGATAGCACAATCGCTTCACAGCTCCAGGGTCCCAGGTTCGATTCCCGGCTGGGTCACTGTCTGTGCGGAGTCTGCACATCCTCCCCGTGTGTGCGTGGGTTTCCTCCGGGTGCTCCGGTTTCCTCCCACGGTCCAAAGGTGTGCAGGTTAGGTGAATTGGCCATGCTAAATTGCCCTTAGTGTCCAAAATTGCCCTTAGTGTTGGGTGGGGTTATGGGGGTAGGGTGGAGGTGTTAACCTTGGGTAGGGTGCTCTTTCCAGGGGCCAGTGCAGACTCGATGGGCCGAATGGCCTCCTTCTGCACTGTAAATTCTATGTAAATTCTATGGAACAGGGAATTGAACCCGTGCTGATGACCTTGCTCTGCATCATGAACCAGCCTTCCAGCCAACCACTCCTCCATAGTTGGGCTTTTATTCCAGCAAAGCTGAGAGAGAGATTCTCTCCCTAGATTTACCTAGCCTTACACAGAAACACTAAATTAAATCTACATAAAACCATACCTTATTTCTAATATTTAACAATACTGGTATGTAAAACTACCTTTTCTTGGCTAACATCTTGCCCTGCTGATCATGTCCACACTACAATGACACTGCTGCTGTCCTTTACTGACATAGAGGACATTGTGTGGAACAACTGCCAACGCCCACATAGAACAGGCATCAGCGCAGCCTGTCAGCATAATAAAGAACAAAATCTGTCCTCATGAAGACTTACCACAGATTCTGTGACACAAGTCTCACATGCAAATTGTCCAGGTGTCATGTTCAGAGAGCAATTGGCTTTGCTCTCTTCTGTGGACACACAGACGATATAATGAATTGAGACAGAGCAAGATACCAGAGACCTGCGGATCACCAGGGGAGAAACGTAAGGAAGGAGGGGAGGGGGGGGTGGGGTAATTAGTTACACTTGGATTACCTCTGGTCAATGCAGTGGACGGCTGAGTCATTGATTGACGGAGACTTTGAGGCAGATTATTGGCGTCAGTATCAGTGTGAAGATTCTCTTGGATCAGTGACCTTGACGACCGGCCAATGGTTGGTGCTAACGTGGACATCACTGCGGGCCAAGACAACTTGAACTTTGTAACCTTCAAAGTGAAGTATAAAAACCCACAACACCTGACAGAACCGAACAGAAATCGCTCTCTCGGCGACAGCAAAGGTGTATCGTTAGGCTGAGTATGGTATGTGTGTGTGTGTGTGTGTGTATGTGTGTATGTGTGTGTGTGTGTCTGAGTAAGATTATACTGATGAGGGATTATTGATCTGGGAACGTTTTCTTGGTGAGGTGACCTGCATTAAAATTTGGATTTGTTACAGGATGATCTCTAACATTTATAACAATGGATTGTTTGGGTAAACGAGTCACTTTGCAGCTTGGCGATGAGACACATTCCACAGGAGGAACAGAGAGTTGGGAGTCACAGCTGGAACACACAATATTTGGTTCCGTGTCTCTGAAATGCTCCCAGACCTGCTCCCGAGTGAAGACCCTGTAATTGAGGGATTACGGAGTGGGAAACACCTGCTCGTGCTCCCAGAGACGGGAGAACAGGAGACAGCAATGTCCCATGTCCTGTAGCAGTTAACGGTGAGCATTAATTAACCAGCTCACTGACAATGTTCAGCAGTCCCCGAGGGAGAAGGACAATAAATACAGAGGGGGTTAACCGCCTCGCAGACCCTCCAAGTCACACACCTTCCTGGCTTGGGAATATATCACCGTTCCTTCACTGTCGCTAAATCAGAATCCTGGATCACCCTCCCTATCAGCACCTTTGGTGTACCTACACCACATGGACTGCTGAGGTTCAAGGTTGCAGCTCACCACCACCTTCTCACGGACGGTTTGAGGTTGAGAATAAAGTCTGCAGATAAAGAACGAGGTGGTGAACACAGGGAGTGAGACGGAGCGGGTCACAACGGAATGGGCTGAGTCGCCAGGGTACACGCCAGACTACCCACCAATTAGGTCATGGATGGAGCTCCCAACGCTCAGAGATGCTGTTAACCTGGAGTGAATGCGGTGATCGTGGATTGCCTGGCCTTCTCCTTCAGGAAGGCACTGGAAAAGATGGAGCAACGGTCGGAGGAGCGAGAAGCCACGAAAAAGGAGCTGGAAAAAGCAGCGAGGGTCAAAGTGCCTCATTGGGGGTGGAGTTGGGAAGGTTGATGGTGACCCAGGAACACTCAAGGCAAAGGTAGAGAATCAGGAGGACCAATCGCACAGTCGGAACCTCCGCATTGTGGGCCGACTGGAGGGTATTGAGAGCAGGAACTGTGGGATTCTTTATGAGGCTGTTTTCAGGAGGGACGTCAGAGTGCTCACAAAGACCGCTGAAGATAAGTTCATCAACGAAGCAAACTTTTATTTACACTACTTCAATTAAGCTCGACTGCTTCCTCCGCTAATTATAGTAACCCACACTCTCCTAACACTAGTCTCCACACTTTAACTCTAACTGTACTCTATCCTCTCTCAATCTCTCCTAGTCACTCCAGCCTTACCTCTCCCAGCAGCCTTAGAGTCAGTGCTTTATATCGTACCACATCTAGCTCCATGTAATGTAACATGACATTAACTCTTTGTATACTGAACATTTCTTTTTTTAAATATTTTTATTCTTCTTTTTCACCTTTTCTCCCAAATTTATACCCACCAACAATAAACAATAATCAGTAACAGATATGTCAATGCCCATATCAATAACAACGATCCCATCCTCCCATCAAACCCCAAACATCAGCCCGCATGTTCACACAAACAAATGACAAAAAGGAATTAGGGATCACCCATAGTCGCCATTAACACACACAGCCCCCCTCCCCCCAACCCTCCCACTCACCCCCCCCAACTAATGTTCGATGTTATCCAGTTCTTGAAAGTGCATCACGAATGATGCCCATGTATTGTAGAACCCCTCCATCCTTCCCCTCAGTTCAAACTTAACCTTCTCCAGGGTCAAGTATTCCAGCAGGTCCCCCCGCCACGCCAGGGCACAGGGTGGAGAGGTTGTTCTCCATCCCAGCAGGATCCGCCTCCGGGCGATCAACGAGGCGAAGGCTACGATATCTGCCTCCGCACCCGTTTCCAACCCAGGCTGGTCCGACACCCCAAATATGGCCTCCCGGGGCCCGGGTCCAGTTTCACGTGCAGCACTTTAGAAATTACCCTAAAAACCTCCTTCCAGCAACCCTCTAGCTTTGGACAGGACCAAAACATATGAAAGTGATTAGCCCCCCCCCCCCCCCCCCCCCCCCTCCCCCCCCCCCAACCCCCGCAATGCTCTCGTACATCTTCTACTCATTCAAAGAGCCGGCTCATCCTCGCCCTCATGAGGTGCGCTCTATATACCACCTTCATCTGTATCAGCCCCAACCTTGCGCACGAGGTGGGCATTCAATCTCCGGAGCACCTCACACCAGAACCCCTCCTCCATATCCTCTCCCAACTCTTCCTCCCACTTTGCTTTGATCCCTTCAAGTGGTGCCTTCTCCTTCCTCCAAAATAGTCCCATAAACCACCGACACTACCCCCTTCTCCAGCCCCCTTGTCGTCAGCACCTCCTCCAGGAGGCTCTGTATCCTCCGGGAAGCTCTGTATCTCGACCCCCCCCCCCCCCCTCCTTCCCCCCCGGCCCCCACTCCCGGGCAACCTGCACCCCCAGGTACCTAAAGCGAGTCCCTGCCGTACGGAATGGCAGCCCTCCCACCCCTGCGCACCCCCCCCCCCTCCCCGGCCGAGACACATCAAAATACTCACTCTTGTCTAGACTTAGTTTGTACCCGGAGAAAGACCCAAACACTCGAAGCAGCTCCAATATTCCCCCTATCGACACACTCGGTTCCGACACGTACAACAGCAAGTCATCGGCATATAAGGACACCCTCTGCTCTATCGCCCCCGCCCCCCCCCCCCCCCCCCGCACTATTCCTTTCCATACCCCCTAACGTCTTAATGCGATGGCCAACGGCTCAATCACGAGTGCAAACAGCAGGGGGGACATAGGACATCCCTGCCTCGTCCCACGGTGGAGAGAAAAGTACCTCAAGCTGATGTTGTTTATGCGGACACTCGCCTTCGGCTCCTTATATAATAACTTTACCCAGTTCACAAATCTTGGTCCAATCCCAAACCGCTCCCGAACTGCCATCAAGTACCCCCATTCTGTGGTGATTTTATACCTGTGTAGATGCAATACAATTGAGCAAGCACTAGAGGGAGCACGGGAGAGGTATAAATACACACGAACAGGAAGTCAGGACACACTTCACAGGAACGGGAGCTGGTAGCAAGACAGACTAGCAGCATAGATGTAACTTTAAGTTAAGCACTGAAGAGATAACAAACTCACAATAAAGCATCTACTTCAACTTGAAGACTACGAGCTTGATTAAGACACAAGGAACAACACATGGTACCAGGACTGGCTTCAGAACGCTTACTATAAGATTACACAAGCTGCAGACACAGAAAGACCAAAATGGCAAGGAAAACTCCTACCGGACATTCGACATGGGATTGATTGGAACCCCACCTCAGCTGAACACAACCGGTAATTTAAGTAACAAATTGAATATAATTAAACAAATGTTCGATATATATATATATATACACACATATACATATACACATATATACATATACATATCCATATACATAGCTAATGATTTAAAAGCAGCCTCAGAAGAAATGAAAATAGCACTGCTCAGCGCAGGATATGAAGCTAGAGAAATATATAATGGCTTTAAATACTTGAAAAGTGAAGACAGAACCAAATTAGAAGTAATACACAAAAAATTTGAACAGTACTGTATGCTCAGAGACAAAACTGCACAGGGACTGAGTGATGCAAAACTCAAACAATCACTATCAGAACAGAAAGGGTTCAGTCCAGAAATCACGAGTGCAAAGTCCAGATCGAAAGGAAAAAGTAACTTGAACTTTTTACAAAGAAAAAACGCTGAAATCCACTGCAAAACGGCGTCTGAGCACATTTTACAGTCTCCGGGGAACAAAAGACGAAAATCTGCGTCTACGCATGTGCTGGAAACTGAAGCCGTGCATACGCAGTTAAAATCAGCCGTTATGCATTCTGCGCATGCGCAGGCCGTGCATGCGCAGTTAAAAAAGGTTTTGGTCGCGGATCGTTCTGCACATGCACAAGTCACGCATGCCCAGTTGAAAGGAAAGATCGCACCAGTCGAAGATGGTTCTGCGCATGCGCAGTGGACAAAAGAAAACGCACAGTAAAGGAAGATCGATTTGCGCTTGCGCAATCGATTCCTACGCATGGCATCACGAGCGTCATGATGTCAGAGGACCCGGACCACGCCCACTTAAAAGGGAAATGCCCAAAAATTGACAACAAGAAACTTAAAGCTGTAAAACCCAATTTTCTTACCTCAAAAGACAGAACAACGTCTGAACTTACACCAGGAGTTGAAAATAACTCTCACAACACCCTGGAACAAGCAGTCTGCACCACTCAAAGTGAAGAGAACAATAACTATTCCAAAACAAAAAAAGATGAAAAAAACGATACCAAATCAAAAACAAAAAAAGATGATTTGTTTTTCGAACAATACTACTCAGACATGGCTGAGTTATTCGGATATGCTGATCACAGCATCAGCAACACGGTCGCAAAGCTCAACACGACTCTACTCATGGTAGATGAATCCAATGCCATGGTGCCATGGCAGATCGTCGATACATTGGATGACAGCAATATCCAAGATGAAGACGACGCCACACAGAGAGCACAGAAAGACTCCACAGAGAGAGCGACACAAGCCTCCACAAAGAGAGTGACGCAAGCCTCCACAGACAGCTCATTGAAAAACCCCAAAATGGAGGCAAGCAAACATTCCATAGCGAACACCATGCATGAATAAGACCATGAAGGTCAACCCGCCGTATCTGAGCAACCGCAAGCAGACTATGAAAGTCTACCAAGCTGACATAATCAAGAAGAAGACAAGGTAAATCTACCCACTGCATGCAAAAACAGTGACAAGGTGACCACACTCGACGTACAGGAGGTGCAGGATCACAGCGAGACTGACAGATCTCAGCTCGTTGTACAGAAGCACAGAGGAAGGCTACTCATGAGTCCAGAGAGACCACGTCAATTGAAATAGTGAAGATTTTGACTCCAGAAGAGGAGCACCAAGACCAACAAGAAAATGAAATCGTGAAGATTTTGACTCCAAAAGAGGAGCACCAAGAAAGCAAAGAAGAGTAAGTAAATCCACCACAAATGACTGATGTCACCAACGTCAATGCAACATCAGATCATTCTCACCATTCTCTAGACGAAACGTTCAATGCAACAGATCCCACAAAGGACACTCGCACCAATAACTGTGACAATTACTCAAATTATCCACATGGGACACTCACTGAGCACAACAAGAACAACAAAAACCGCAAGAAACACTGCAGAAACAAGAACAACAGCAACAACAAAAACTACAAGCACAATAACAAAAACTACAAGAAGAACAACAAAAACAACAAGAAACATAACAAAGACAACAACAAGCACAACAAGAACAACGACGAAAACAACAAAAACAGAATCAACAAAAAAGACAGCGAAAACAAGAAAGACAGAAACGACAAAAACAACAACAAGAACGACAACGAAAACAAGACAGAAACGACAGAAACAACAACAATGAAACAACGACCTGTACAAAATGGTACAACTCTGCACATGAAGGACAATGCCACAGCACACTGCAAAATAATGACAAGACTACAAACATGCCATGGGATGACAACGAATCGCACAAACTCGCATCTGCTCCAGAACAAGCAAGCACACCAGCTTTCAAGGCAGATGACACACTAAATCGATACCACAAGCACAGAAAAAAGTCCATGCCAGTCAACATCAGTGGTTCGACCATTCAAACACCTCGGGATGACTTATTGGTTACAAAAAAAAACAAGAATACCGACAACATTCACAACGGAGTTGCAATATCAATATCACCACGTCAACAACAAAAAAGAAAAAAACTCAATGAACAAATTCATCAAGTTTGGACTCATCAATGTTTTTATTAAGATTGGACTCATAAATATCAACTGGCTTTGTAAAATATCCAATATCATCATCACTTGTATAGATACACATATCATAAGTAATCTAACTGTTTTGTACAATTTTCTACCTCCACCATCTCATCTAGCAGCATGGTAGCATGGTGGTTAGCATAAATGCTTCACAGCTCCAGGGTCCCAGGTTCGATTCCCGGCTGGGTCACTGTCTGTGCGGAGTCTGCACGTCCTCCCCATGTCTGCGTGGGTTTCCTCCGGGTGCTCCGGTTTCCTCCCACAGTCCAAAGATGTGCGGGTTAGGTGGATCGGCCATGCTAAATTGCCCGTGGTGTCCTAGGGAGTAAGGTTCAAGGGGGAGGGGGTTGCGGGTATGGGGTGGATGCGTGGGTTTGAGTGGGGTGGTCGTTGCTCGGCACAACATCGGGGGCCGAGGGGCCTGTTCTGTGCTGTACTGTTCTATTACTGATTAGCAAGTTTGCAGATGATACAAAGATTGATGGAGTTGCAGATAGCGAGGAGGACTGTCAGAGAATACAACAAAATATAGATAGATTGGAGAGTTGGGTAGAGAAATGGCAGATAGAGTTCAATCCAGGCAAATGCGAGGTGATGCATTTTGGAAGATCAAATTCAAGTGTGGACTATATGGTCAATGGAAGGGTCCTGGGGAAAAGGTGGCAACGCAGGTTGATAGAGTGGTCAAGAAGGCATATAGCATGCTTGCCTTCATCGGGCGGGGTATTGAGTACAAGAGTCGGCAGGTCATGTTACAGTTGTATAGGACTTTGGTTAGGCCACATTTGGAATACTGTGTGCAGTTCTGGTCGCCACATCACCAGAAGGATGTGGATGCTTTGGAGCGGGTGCAGAGGAGGTTCAGGCCTGGTATGGAGGGTGTTAGCTATGAAGAAAGGTTGAGTAGATTAGGATTGTTTTCATTGGAAAGACGGAGGTTGAGGGGGGACCTGATTGAGGTCTACAAAATTATGAGAGGTATGGACAAGGTGGATAGCAACAAGATTTTTCCAAGAGTGGGGGTGTCAGTTACAAGTGATCACGATTTCAAAGTGAGAGGGGGAAAGTTTAAGGGAGATGTGCGTGGAAAGTTTTTTACGCAGAGGGTGGTGGGTGCCAGGAACGCTTTACCAGCGGAGGTGGTAGAGGCGGGCACAATAGCATCATTTAAGAGGCATCTAGACAGGTATATGAATGGGCGGGGAACAGAGGGAAGTAGACCTTGGAAAATAGGAGACAGGTTTAGATAAAGGATCTGGATCGGCGCAGGCTGGGAGGGCCGAAGGGCCTGTTCCTGTGCTGTAATGTTCTTTGTTCTTTGTTCTATTACCCTCTGCCGCTCCAACCTCTCCTCTTTGTCCACCCTGGCCTTAAACAAAATCACCTCCCCCCTCACCACCGCCTTTAGAGCCTCCCAGACAACTGCCTTCGACACCTCACCCGTAAAGCTGAAACCTACATCTTCCTCAATTACCTTTTCAATTTTGTCACAGAACCCTTGGTCCCCCAAAAGTCTCACATCTAATTTCCACCCCAGCCTCTGCGCGACCCCCTTCTCCAGTACCATATCCACCCAATGCGGAGCATGATCTGACCCTGCAATTGCAGAGTATTCCGACCCCTTTGCCCCAGCCAGCAAAGCCTTTCCCACCATAAAAATGTCGATTCGCGAGTATACCTTATGGACTGCTGAGAAAAACGAGTACTCCCGTTCCCTTGGATGCAGGAACCTCCCTTTGCCACCATTAGCCCCCCCCCCCCCAGATGGGACCAGCGAGCCCGGCCGTGATCTGTCCAACCTTGGCTCCTACACCAAGTTCCAGTCCCCCCCCCCACACAATCAGCTCGTGTGTGTCCAAGTCGGAAATGGCCCCAAACACCTTCTTCGCAAATCCCACATCGTCCCAATTGGGACCATATACACTTAACAGCGCCACTAATCTCCCCTCCAGCACCCCGTCACAATCACATATCTACCACCCTGATCTGCCACCACCTTCTCCATCTGGAAGCGTCCTGTAGACTGAACATTTCTATAATGCCACAGGACAATTTGCTTCCAAATGACTGCCTGAACCACAGTTGATGTACAAGTTTGTAAATACGTGTGTTGGTCCTGACTCGTTATTTAAAATTCACAATGAAATGACAAAGCCCTCATAAAAATATTTTTAAAAAAGGATTGAGAAATAGATTCCTTGTTCCACTCGCTCTTTGACTGGTCATGCAAACCTTATCCCACAATCCTCGCCACAAGAAATGTTCCCAATTGCCTCTGGAATTCTCTGGGTGGTTTCTTGAGCAACGCTCTGAATGATAACGATTGGGAATGACTGTAAACTGAGTGAATGAGTTAATTCCTCAATGTGTTCTCTCTTCATTCCCTCCACCTCCAACCTAACCCAACAGAAAGTCTTGGTGTGCGTTACCCTTCTGCTCCTGGCTGTGGGACATGGAGAATCAGCCTGTCAAAAGGAACGTCAGACAGACTCTAATCGAGGTACCTACTCAACCTTTCCAAACCCTAGACTCCCTCTGGGTGGGGACATGAGCAAAGTCTGGGAATTGACCGCCCAACCTCACCAGCTGAGTGGTCAATGGCTGCAGACCCCAATGATATCATGGTGGAGGCCCGGCCTCTCAAACGATCCCCCCCAAGCCACATGGAGCCTTCCCTCAGGGATTGACTTTCACGTCCTCCCCTCCCGCGAGGCTCTGGGAAGAAATGGGCCAATATTCCGCATTGCCGAACCAGCAAGCTCCTGCTCCAGGGGCCGAAGGCTTGTCCGTTGAATACAAAGGAGATTCCAGCTTCAGTCAAGTACTGAGGGATGGATCCTCCTGGAAAAGGAACTTGGCTCTTCCCAGATCCAGGGAGCCCAGGGATGGACATTAAACTGATCCAGCTGCCCAGGCAATCCTTCCAAAGCACAAAGGTCAAAGTTGCCCCATTATACTTCTTCAGACTTTGATGTGACAGTGACAGACTAATGTCAATCTCTTTCCCCTTTTCTCTCATCACTCTCCTCTCCAAATCCAATTGGAATTCCAGCATCAAAGAAATGTCAATGTCAAGATGGATCATTGTGTGACGTCGGGGATTCCTGGAGAAACTCAGACTGTCAGAATTGTCGCTGCACGGGTGAATGGGTGAAGTGTTGCTCAATGTAAGTTCTGTACCTCGGAAATCTCTGCATGAATGTTTCTTATTAAAGCTGAAAGTGGGTTGGATTTCACAGCCAGACCTGGAGGTCAGTCCTGCCTTGTTGGTGATTGTGGAACCACCTTGTGGGCCGGATGTAGAGACCATACACATGGGGAAATTTCTACAAAAGGAGATAGGTTGTCGATATCAGAGCTGTGCTGTGTTCTGCCAACAGTCACAGACAAAACAAAGACTGGGACACATGACACTGCGCCATTCTGGTGATGTCATGTTGCTGTCGCGACAAGGAATATTCCACATGTTCCGGGTAGAAAATAATCCCGGGAAGGACGGTCTTCTGCTCAGCAGAATGGAGACTCGGAGATGTCACAGTCTACCCCAGATTTGGGGCAGCACGGTAGCATGGTGGTTAGCATAAATGCTTCACAGCTCCAGGGTCCCAGGTTCGATTCCCGGCTGGGTCACTGTCTGTGTGGAGTCTGCACGTCCTCCCCCTGTGTGCGTGGGTTTCCTCCGGGTGCTCCGGTTTCCTCCCACAGTCCAAAGATGTGCGGGTTAGGTGGATTGGCCATGCTAAATTGCCCATAGTGTCCTAATAAAAGTAAGGTTAAGGGGGGGTTGTTGGGTTACGGGTATAGGGTGGATACGTGGGTTTGAGTAGGGTGATCATAGCTCGGCACAACATTGAGGGCCGAAGGGCCTGTTCTGTGCTGTACTGTTCTATGTTCTATGTTCTATTTGCATTAGCAGGAGAGAGGGTGGAGATGGAGGGAGGGTGGAGACGGAGGGAGGGTGGAGACGGAGGGAGGGAGGGTGGAGACGGAGAGAGGGTGGAGACGGAGAGAGGGTCGAGACGGAGAGAGGGTGGAGACGGAGAGAGGGTGGAGACGGAGAGAGGGTGGAGACGGAGAGAGGGTGGAGACGGAGAGAGGGTGGAGACGGAGAGAGGGTGGAGACGGAGGGAGGGTGGAGACGGAGGGAGGGTGGAGACGGAGAGAGGGTGGAGACGGAGAGAGGGTGGAGACGGAGAGGAGGGTGGAGACGGAGGGAGGGTGGAGACGGAGGGAGGGTGGAGATGGAGGGAGGGTGGAGACGGAGAGAGGGTGGAGACGGAGAGAGGGTGGAGACGGAGAGAGGGTGGAGACGGAGGGAGGGTGGAGACGGAGGGAGGGTGGAGACGGAGGGAGGGTGGGGACGGAGGGAGGGTGGGGACGGAGGGAGGGTGGGGACGGAGGGAGGGTGGAGACGGAGGGAGGGTGGAGACGGAGGAAGGGTGGAGACGGAGGGAGGGTGGAGACGGAGGGAGGGTGGAGACGGAGGGAGGGTGGGGACGGAGGGAGGGTGGAGACGGAGGGAGGGTGGAGACGGAGAGAAGGTGGGGACGGAGGGAGAGTGGAGACGGAGGGAGGGTGGAGACGGAGAGAAGGTGTAGACGGAGAGAAGGTGGGGACGGAGAGAAGGTGGGGACGGAGGGAGGGTGGAGACGGAGAGGGGGGTGGAGATCGGAGGGAGGGTGGAGACGGAGGGAGGGTGGGAGACGGAGGGTGGAGACGGAGGGAGGGTGGAGACGGAGGGAGGGTGGAGACGGAGGGAGGGTGGAGACGGAGGGAGGGTGGAGACGGAGAGAAGGTGGAGACGAAGGGAGGGTGGAGACGGAGGGAGGATAGAGACGGAGGGAGAATAGAGACGGAGGGAGGGTGGAGACGGAGAGAGGGTGGAGACGGAGAGAGGGTGGAGACGGAGAGAAGGTGTAGACGGAGAGAAGGTGGGGACGGAGGGAGGGTGGAGACGGAGGGAGGGTGGAGACGGAGGGAGGGTGGAGACGGAGGGAGGGTGGAGACGGAGGGAGGGTGGAGACGGAGGGAGGGTGGAGACGGAGGGAGGGTGGAGACGGAGAGAAGGTGGAGACAAAGGGAGGGTGGAGACGGAGGGAGGATAGAGACGGAGGGAGAATAGAGACGGAGGGAGGGTGGAGACGGAGAGAGGGTGGAGACGGAGAGAGGGTGGAGACGGAGAGAGGGTGGAGACGGAGGGAGGGTGGAGACGGAGGGAGGGTGGAGACGGAGAGAAGGTGGGGACGAAGGGAGGGTGGAGACGGAGGGAGGATAGAGACGGAGGGAGGGTGGAGACGGAGAGAGGGTGGAGGCGGAGAGAGGGTGGAGACGGAGAGAGGGTGGAGACGGAGAGAGGGTGGAGACGGAGAGAGGGTGGAGACGGAGAGAGGGTGGAGACGGAGGGAGGGTGGAGACGGAGAGAGGGTGGAGACGGAGGGAGGGTGGAGACGGAGGGAGGGTGGAGACGGAGAGAAGGTGGGGACGAAGGGAGGGTGGAGACGGAGGGAGGATAGAGACGGAGGGAGGGTGGAGACGGAGAGAGGGTGGAGGCGGAGAGAGGGTGGAGACGGAGAGAGGGTGGAGACGGAGAGAGGGTGGAGACGGAGAGAGGGTGGAGACGGAGAGAGGGTGGAGACGGAGGAGGGTGGAGACGGAGAGAGGGTGGAGACGGAGGGAGGGTGGAGACGGAGAGAGGGTGGAGACGGAGGGAGGGTGGAGACGGAGGGAGGGTGGAGCGGAGAAGGTGGGGACGAAGGGAGGGTGGAGACGGAGGGAGGATAGAGACGGAGGGAGGGTGGAGACGGAGAGAGGGTGGAGGCGGAGAGAGGGTGGAGACGGAGAGAGGGTGGAGACGGAGAGAGGGTGGAGACGGAGAGAGGGTGGAGACGGAGAGAGGGTGGAGACGGAGGGAGGGTGGAGACGGAGGGAGGGTGGAGACGGAGGGAGGGTGGAGACGGAGAGAAGGTGGAGACGGAGAGAAGGTGGGGACGGAGGGAGGGTGGAGACGGAGGGAAGGTGGGGACGGAGGGAGGATAGAGACGGAGGGAGGATAGAGACGGAGGGAGGGTGGAGATGGAGAGAGTGTGGGGATGGAGGGAGGGTGTGGTTGGAGGGAGGGTGTGGATGGAGGGAGGGTGTGGTTGGAGGGAGGGTGTGGATGGAGGGAGGGTGTGGATGGAAGGAGGGTGGAGATGGAGAGAGGGTGGAGACGGAGGGAGGGTGGAGACGGAGGGAGGGTGGAGACGGAGAGAGGGGGTGGAGATGGAGGGAGGGTGGAGATGGAGGGAGGGTGTGGATGGAAGTAGGGTGGAGACGGAGAGAGGGTGGAGACGGAGGGAGGGTGGAGATGGAGGGAGGGTGGAGACGGAGAGAGGGTGGAGACGGAGAGAGGGTGGAGACGGAGGGAGGGTGGAGATGGAGAGAGGGTGGAGATGGAGGGAGGGTGGAGACGGAGGGAGGGTGGAGACGGAGAGAGGGTGGAGACGGAGAGAGGGTGGAGACGGAGGGAGGGTGTGGATGGAAGTAGGGTGGAGACGGAGAGAGGGTGGAGACGGAGGGAGGGTGGAGATGGAGGGAGGGTGGAGACGGAGAGAGGGTGGAGACGGAGAGAGGGTGGAGACGGAGGGAGGGTGGAGATGGAGAGAGGGTGGAGACGGAGAGGGGGTGGAGATGGAGGGAGGGTGGAGATGGAGGGAGGGTGGAGATGGAGGGAGGGTGGAGATGGAGGGAGTGTGGGGATGGAGGGAGGGTGGAGATGGAGGGAGGGTGGAGACGGAGAGAGGGTGGACGGAAGGAGGGTGGAGATGGAGGGAGGGTATGGATGGAGGGAGGGAATATTCTTATGGGGCATCGAGGGTAACATGGAATTTTTCAATATGTGTTCATCAATTCCTCGGGGCGGGTGATGACATTGTCCAGTGTTAACAGTCCAGCAGAAAGTGAACCCTGCTGATGGGATATTTCTGATGTATTATGTCTCTGTGATTTCCAGGAGTTTGGCTCCAACTGATGTTCCAGCAGGGTGTATCCCATTGCTAGACAAGACGACTTGTAGCTACAAGGTCTACAAGTCAGATAATCATGCAGAAGACTGTACCAGTGCTCGGAAATGAGAATATAAATCATTGTTTTTCAATATGAACCAATCAGCGCCTTGGTAGATCCATGGATCGTGGGGGATGAGAAATCCCGGTTTCTCCATTAAAACATCTCGGTTCCAATAAAGATATCTCACAGTGGTCACATTCTCAACTCTCATTGATCATTTCAACAAGAAGTATGAGTGTGTGAGAGAGAGAAAGTGTGCAGGCAACTGAGAGAGAGTGTGAGAGGAGATTGCGGGGAGAGTGTGTGTCCACAAGTGTGTGTGTGTGTGTGTGAGAATGTGTAGTACATGTGGATAGCAGATCCATTTGGAGGGTTGACTGCTGAAAGCCTTCAAGGATAAAGAATGATTCACTGACCAGATGCCAGAACCACACGGAGAGGACAAGGAGAGGGAAAGATATTGAAGCCAAGTCAGCCGGAGGAGAAATTGAAGAAAGTCATTGACCTTTGTACCTGGAAACATTAGACGTGATTTGACGGGAAAGTGTCATTTGTGATGGGTTTTTTTTTGGGAGTTTCCCACTGGCTCTGATGGCAAGCTTGCCATCGCTATTGATGGAACCAATGTAGTTGGATCTGAACAGAGGCTTTAATACACTTACAACAGAGCCAGCCTATTCGTCGTTGAACTTCAGATGAACTGGCAGGCTGGCTCTAAGGCACTGATCTTTATACAGCGGTCCCAGGGGAGGAGTCCTGGGCGGAACCAAGGGAGGAGCCCAGTACAAACTCTCACGTACTCCCAGAGAGGCTCCCCCTGGTGGTCGGATAGTGCAATTGCACTTACAATGGTGGATAGTGAACATATATACACACGGAGTTATATTGGCAACTATATACAGCATTAAACTTACAACGGGTAGATAACGAACATATATACATGGAGTGATATTGGCAACTATATATAGTGTGAATCACATTCACCACAGCTATCTAACTACATTTAGTCACCTTTCTGGGCCCTGGGGAGTTCTCACTGGGCTAGCACACACACGTTGAATTATTTTCATGACTGGGCGCAGAACGCACTGGACAGATCGGCTCCTCAAGCGATTGGGCCACCATTTTGAAAGGGTGCCTCGATCGTTAAGTGAGCTTCCACCTCCCGTCCATGGGCAGTGTCATTCCCCCCTACAATGTAGCCAAACGGGGAGAGAATGGCGTTGCTGACCCTTCTCCCACACGTTGGGGGGGGGGGGGGGGGGGGGGGCAACACCATTAAACTGTTGACTTTACTCTCCGTGACAACAGACAGTGAGCCGGGAGGTTGGCCCATTGCCTTTTTATTCCTGAATCTCTCTGGAAGACACAAAGTTGGATCAAAGGCACTAACTGGCTGGTCAGTCAGTATTTCACGACTCCCTTTGCAATGACAGAGAAAGTGAGTCACAGCGATTAATGACGTGCAGTGTTGATTCACTCACTGAAACAAAAGCCCACACATCCTGTATTCCTGCCGTTATTCCATGTGAACCGAACCTCTGACATGGAAGCACATGAGCAGGCCATTCAGCCCAACTCGGCCTGGCTGGAGTTAATGCGGCACATCAACCTTGCCTCTCTTCTCACCGTGGCCATTCCCCCTCATGTGTTGGTCCCGTTCCCCCTCCCATACATCTGCCTCATTTCCCCGTGGCGATGAGCTCCACATTCTCAGCACGCCGTGGGGAGAGGGGCTCCTCCTGATTTCTCCATTCCATTTCTGAATGACTGTCTTGCATTGGCGGCCCACCCAGAACACGCCCGCAGCCAGGGATATCTGACTGTGCTCACCATGTGTGAGCTAAAAATGATGTAGGTGGTGACCGATATGGCCTGTCTGTCCCTCAGCAGCTTCTGTGTGCTGTGAACCAAGGGTGGAAATCAGGTCGTTACGCATGAAGACCATAAGGAGCAGAATTAGGCCATTCGGCCCATCGAGTCCGCTCCGCCATTCAATCATGGCTGATCTTTTTCAAATTCCCATTCTCCTGCCTTCTCCCCATAACCCCTGATCCCCTTATTAATCAAGTACCTATCCGTCTCTGTCTCAAAGACACTCAGTGATTTGGCCTCCTCAGCCTTCTGCGGCAAAGAGTTCCACAGATTCACCCACCCTCTGGCTGAAGAAATTCCTCCTCATCTCAGTTTTAACGGATCGTCCCTTTAGTCTGAGGCCCTTGGGTTCTAACCTCGCCCACCAGTGGAAGCATCTTCTCCACGTCCACTCCATCTCAATGTTTCCCCGCTGGTAGCGGGGTGTGGGAGATTAAGAAGGAATTTGAGGAAAACCTGTTTCACCCATACTCACTGCCTGAAAGGGGGTGGGTGGGGAGGCAGGAACCCAACATTTAAGAAGCATTTAGAGGAGCGGTTCAAATGTCACAGCGTACACGGCTACAAGCCAAGTGCTAGGGATTAGAATAGGTAGGTGCTTGATGGCCAGCACAGACATGATGGGCCGAAGGGCCTGTGTGCTGTAAAACTCTATGGCCCGTACATCTGAGAGAAGTTTCAGATTGAAAAAGAAGTGGTGGGTGAAAAATTCCTCTTGAGGTTGAGGCCCCAGAGTCTGGTTATTAACTTACAACTGACTCCAAATGAGAAGACTGTGCTGCTATACCGGAGCAGGGGCAGCACATTAAAAACTCGCCAAAAAGCCCACAAGGCGGTCAGAATTCTGGAGCAGCATCTCCCAGGAGTATCCGGTGCTGAGTAAAACAAGCATTTTGTTGCCCTTCACGACGACCTCTACGCGCGAGGTTGGATTTCCCATTCACACAAGAGGCGAAGATGGCATAAAGGAAGTGGTTGAGGTCTGCACCCGATATGCGCATTGCCCTCTCCTCCCGTGGACCTGATTGGAGCGAGATGGTGAAGATCAAGGAGACTCCCCTTTCACAGTAAAAGGTGCGCGCTAAGGGCAGCCGGTTGGTCACAGTGGGTCCTGGGGAGAAAAGAAAAGTTGGAGAAACAGTTCGTCAGCCGTAAGACACGTGGACAGAACCACATTGGTCTGGAGTCACACATGAAGGTCGGACATGAAGGGAGCACCACTGGCAATAACATACTCGCTCGCCCTTTCATTCCTGATTTCTATTCAGTTCAAATTTCACCCTCTGCTGGGGAGGGATCTGAAACCGGCTCCCTGGAACGTTACCCCGGATCTATGGAACGCCGACCCCGTGACAATCCCACTGTGCCAACGCCTCCCTGACTCTTTCCACAGCTCTGCTCACTGGGCCTCTGCACTGACATGGCGGCCAAATACGGCACAAGGGATTGACAGTTCGTGCGAGGGCTGCCCTCTCCCTTCTCCTCTTCCCCAACTCATCATTTTTTTTTTTTTAAAAGGCATTTTTATTCGAGGGACAGAAATTCAGCTCTGACTGATAAACCAGTCACAAAGATGGACAAAACAGCAACACCGACATGACACATAGCTCAGGCACATTTGCAGGAAGCTACAGTCTGGCTGCATGCGTCGCTCAGCTAGCACGCACCCTTCAGCAAGTGAAATACTTGCCACTTGATTCAGCCTGAAGTCTCCACTGTCTGATCATTCCTCGGGTAGATGATCCGACGGTTCGCCCAGACGTCGCAGGCAATCACGGCACTGTGCGCGCCATCCACCAACCTTTCTCACGAGTTTGACTGATTGGGAAGGCAGGCAGATACAAGCCTCTTCACCCGCTGGAACCCCCCCCCCCCCCGTATTTCCCCCCTCAGTGCCACTCCCTCGCTCTGTCCCCATCGCACTCTTCCTTCACCTGTTTTTCCAATTTCCTCTCCAGACGATTGATCCACCTCTGCTCCCTGTACCCTCCTCGGCAGCGAGTTCCAGGCTCCTAGTTACAAAGAGAAGCTCTTTCTCACAGCATCGGCAGTGTGGGGCCACTCCACCTTCGGCCCGCTGAAAATGACGGCTGTTCCTCAACCTTCCCGTCTCGTGGCTGAAAGGGAAGTATTTGAAGAGGAGTGAAAATCAGGGCAGAGTGTCAGGGCAGGTAATTAACAACGTTTGGTCCCTTCTCACGGGTGTTTCTGTAGTACCACTCAACCTATGTCAACATGGCAGCAGTCGAACCTGCTGTGCCATTCAGTAAGATTGGGGCAGCAGGGTAGCATGGTGGTTAGCATAAATGCTTCACAGCTCCAGGGTCCCAGGTTCGATTCCCGGCTGGGTCACTGTCTGTGTGGAGTCTGCACGTCCTCCCCCTGTGTGCGTGGGTTTCCTCCGGGTGCTCCGGTTTCCTCCCACAGTCCAAAGATGTGCGGGTTAGGTGGATTGGCCATGCTAAATTGCCCGTAGTGTCCTAATAAAAGTAAGGTTAAGGGGGGGGGTTGTTGGGTTACAGGTATAGGGTGGATACGTGGGTTTGAGTAGGGTGATCATGGCTCGGCACAACATTGAGGGCCGAAGGGCCTGTTCTGTGCTGTACTGTTCTATGTTCTATGATTGTGGATCATCCACCTCAATGCCAACTTTCCTGCCCTGCCCGGAAGGGGCACAACTGACAGTGTGAACTCTCGTTGCCCAGATGTAGTCAATTGTTCCTGAAGGCCCTCAGAATGTCCATTGTTTGAAACAAATTTAAGTCTGTTTCTCTTTACTCTCTCACTCATCACCAATCTCTCTTTCCCTCTCTTTATTTCTCTTTCTGTATCTGATTTAACTCTCGTACACGAAATGTACAGATGCATAATAACCTGGACCAGCACTCCACAGCTGATGGAGTGCTGTAGGGTGTGAGGTGCTGTTCTTTTTATGAATGTCTCAGGGGATTGGACTGTCCCGAGGGTCAGGCACTAAACTGAAGAAGAAACACAGGCGATGCTGTCCCCGGCGCTCTGAACCAATAATTATCCCTCACGGGCCTTTATCACGCTGCTATTTGTGGGATCTTTCTGTGCACACACTGGTTGCTGTATTCCCACCACGACAAACGTATAAAACCAGAGACAGCGAGAGAGACACAAGCACCCAGCGGGAGCGAGCGATACACATACACAGAGACAGAGAGAGAGAGAGACACACATGGACATTCCCACATTCACACACACACAGACACAACACACACCAAATTCTACTCCCGTGTAAACACTGCCTGAGGAGCCATTGCGGAGGCCAAGATTCAAAACAGAGCATGCTGGGGAACCTGCTCCGGTCGGTTGACAGCAAGGGAAAAATGTTGTTGACTGGGAATTCTTCCCCTGGACATTCCCAATCTCTCCCTCAGACACGGAGTAGCCACTTGAAATCGCTTCAGCAATTTGGGATTTCCATTAATTGTGTTTTTTTCTCAATTGATCTTCGGCGTTGACGGTCTCATTGGCGTTGAGCATCATGTCCAACACCGAGCATGTCACATCAAAATGCCTCACCATCCACTGGAGCGTCATTCTGGCAAAGCGTGACTTTGCGCCAGGTAACGAGATGTGGCAACGCGTGACCGAAGGTTGGTCGGAGGTGTGTGGGCGGTCAGGAATGAGCAAGAGGTCAGGGTTCGAGGGACACAAGGCGGCCAGTTGGCCGAGGTGGCGGAGATAGGAGCGAGGCCCAGGAGGGATTGGAAGACGAGGCGCAGGGAGAACTGCAATGCTACACTCGGTGTCAACGTGTTGTTCGCTGGGTGATGGCTGCAGAGGAGTTGGTGTAAATTCGGATGGAAGGCGGTGGCCGTGTGCCATTGTCATCAGACTAGTAATTCAGAGACCCAGGGTAATGCTCTGGTGTCCTGGGTTCAAATCCCACCAGGGCAGATGGTGAAATGTGAATTCAATAAAAATCTGGAATTGAAAGTCCAATGATGACCAGGAAACCATTGCCGACTGTTGTAAAACCAATCTGGCTCGCGAATGTCTTTTAGGGAAGGAAATCTGCCATCCTTACCCGATCTGGCCTACATGTGACTACAACCCACACAGCGATTCAATCGATTCTTAACTGACCCCCCCCCCCCCCGCCGCCGAACCCCACTCAAATGGCCGAGTAAGCTACTCAATTCAAGGGCAATTAGGATGGGCAACAAATGTTGGTCTGGCCAGCGATGCCCAAGAATGGGACATTCGCTCCCTCCACTCCCCACGCACAGCAGCAGCCGTGTGTACCAGCTACAAGATGCACTGCAGGAACTCACCAAGGCTCCTTTGACAGCACCTTCCAAACCCACGACCACTACCATCAGACGGACGAGGGAAACAGGCACAGGGGTTCGTCGCCACCTGCAAGGTTCCTCTCCAAGACACACCCCATCCTGATTTGGAAATATATCGGCCGCTCCTTCACTGCCGCTGGGTCAGAGCACCGGAACGCCCTCCCTAACAGCACCGTGGGCGTACCTACACCATGTGGACTGCGGGGTTCAGGAAGGCAGCTCACCACCACCTTCTGAAGGGGCAATTAGAGATGGGCAGTGAGTGCTGGCCCAGGCAGCGACACCCATAGCCCAAGAATGAATGAAAGAAAAAGACCAAAAGAACATAGAACATACAGTGCAGAAGGGGGCCATTCGGCCCATCGAGTCCGCACCGACCCACTTAAGCCCTCACTTCCACCCTATCCCCGTAACCCAATGATCCCTCCTAACCTTTTTGGACACTAAGGGCAATTTATCGTGGCCAATCCACCTAACCTGCACGTCTTTGCACTGTGGGAGGAAACCGGAGCACCCGGAGGAAACCCACACAGACACTGGGAGAACGTGCGCACAGACAGTGACCCAGCGGGGAATCGAACCTGGGACCCTGGCACTGTGAAGCCACAGTGCTAACCACTGTGCTGCCCAGAACGATCCCATGTTGCTTTGAAACGAGACAGCGAACATCTCTGGAGTCACATTATACCACAAGAGGAGACAAGGCAATGGTTGAGAGGGGATGCAGACACATTCAAACAACAATTCAGATGGATCAGCTAATGTATTCTCAGGGACTGAGAATTCCCGGCCTTGTCCGGAAAGATTTCCCGGCCTTGTTCAAAAACAGCACAAGGACAACAGTGTACAACAGTACAAGACAAGCTGCATTGTAACTTTCCACTGTTCCAACAGTATTTCTTGCCCTACAGTGTCCTGTACACAGGGTTCAAATGTAACCACACTCTCAGCTCTGACACACAGCAATGAAAGATCATTACATCCTGTTTCCAAAATGACGCTTTGAGCAGAGCTGTGACAGACTCTTCAACAGGCTTCTCCAAGAAGCCGAAAGGTTCTATCCCCCAGTGTCATCGCGTATTCTAACCAGTCAAAGTCACCCCCAGGCTTGCTTTCAGTCCAAGTCCATTGTCAAAGGTGTGTTGTACAAGAATAAAGAAAAATCATTCAGATCACCCAGGCTAAATCGCTGGCTTTCAAAGCAGACCAAGGCAGGCCAGCAGCACGGTTCAATTCCCGTACCAGCTTCCCTGAACAGGCGCCGGAATGTGTCGACTAGGGGCTTTTCACAGTCACTTCAATCCAAGCCCTCTCTGTCCGATGTTACAGATGCCAGTGCATTGTTTTGAAGAGCAGGGTGTCCTGGACAATATATATCCCCCCACAAACGATTGGTTATGGTCAGATTCCTGTGGGATCCTCCTGTGCTCGGATCGCCAGCCGTCACATTTCGTATATTAGGACCGTGAATGATCGCCTGTGAAATGCTTTGCCCCGTCTTCGGGTTGGGAAATGTTCTACACAAAGCAACTTTCTTTCCAACGTGCCATTGCACATCTAGCTACACCCTGGTCTCCGGCCAATTTATCAAATCGCCCAAGGAGAGGTCCTTCAAACCACCTCCAGCCTGCTCCAACAGGGAAAACTGACCAATACCCACAGAACCTTCCCACAGAGCTTACCTTCCAGTCTCCTTCTCAACACAAGCTGTCCTCTTGCTGGGGGGCATTACCTCTCGATGCTTCTTTGAAATAAGTCTTGACGGGCAACATTTCCTCTTGGAAAAGGGTTCCTCGCGTGGCATCACCCATCCTTTAGAAACAAAACAGGCTTACAGTGAGCAGTGCAATTTGAGAATGTCTCTCATCGTCCTGCAGAGGTAATATGATGAACTTTATCCCTTCGACAGACACAGACACTTACCCTCAGTCAGGTGGGAGATTGAATTGACCAGCGCCATGGTGTGGCTCACTCCGACCTGGCTCACACACTGGGCAGTGTACGGGGAACAACCAAACCTTCCCTAGGGAGGCCTCGGGTCCAGGAGGGGGAACAGAGATTGCCCTGAACGCCAGAGAAACCTGAACTTTACAGAGACAGAGCAACTGCTGAGCACCTTCTCCTGAGGAGGGTAACCTTCAAACAGGGTACTGACGAGATGCAGACGAGAACAGGAGGAGGCCATTCAGCCCCTCGAGCCTGTCCCATCATTCAGGCAGAGCACGACTGATCCACATCTCACTTTCATTCCCCCAGATCGCTTGATGGCTTTGCTCAATACAGATCAGTGTTGAAACATGCGGTGGGAGAACGAATCTTGAACTATTCTCACGTCACCATAAAGAACTTCCTCACTTTCCTGTGGTATGGTCGCAGCCCCTTGTTCTGAATTGGCCCACCAGAGACGATGATCTCTTCATATCTAACACTGCGGGCAGTTTGAACATATTTCACCTCTTCCTGCTTTCATGGACAGTCCAGGGGTTTGGAGGATCGAGAGGGACTCAAATTCAACTCTCAGGAGTGAAACCAAATCATCTGAGGGAGTAGTGAAGGCACCAAACATGAAGGACTATTCTGCCCCTCTGTCTCCATCACTGACCGGGTTGGAGGAATTTAGGGTTTGATGATGCTCGGCTTCCTGTAAGGCCTTAGCTGACACACTGAAGACAGTGGTGAAGAACATTGAATAGAAGATAGAAGAGCATTGAGAAAAAGCCGGGACAGATGAGTTTGTGCACAGAAGTGTGCAGGCAGACCCGTGCCCCTTCCAAGGGGCAGCAGGGTAGCATGGTGGTTAGCATAAATGCTTCACAGCTCCAGGGTCCCAGGTTCGATTCCCGGCTGGGTCACTGTCTGTGCGGAGGCTGCACGTCCTCCCCGTGTGTGCGTGGGTTTCCTCCGGGTGCTCCGGTTTCCTCCCACAGTCCAAAGATGCGCGGGTTAGGTGGATTGGCCATGCTAAATTGCCCGTAGTGTCCTAATAAAAGTACGGTTAAGGGTTACGGGTATAGGGTGGATACGTGGGTTTGAGTAGGGTGATCATGGCTCGGCACAACATTGAGGGCCGAAGGGCCTGTTCTGTGCTGTACTGTTCTATGTTCTAACTCCACTCCATGGTCCTGGTCCATCAACCAGTGGGGAGCTGATTACCTTTCGCTTGATGGTACAATAAATTGTGGAGCAGTGTGTGATGGGAACAGTGAATAGACAGGCAGATCTAATTCAATCAGTATCAGCGACTGATGAAGTTATAACTGAGACACACAGAGAGGGTATTGACTTCGAGTCAAGACTGCGGGCCGATCAGTACCCCAACCATCCCCATGTATCAGTGTCCCAAGTAATTGCCTGAATAATGATACAGGACAGAAACAGACCATTCAGCTCTTCGACTCCGCATTAAGCTCCGGTGGTGACTATACAATAAGCACAAGGAAGGACGCCTTCAACTTTATTGTGTTCAGTATTCACTTGATTCACAAAACATCTGTGTCATCCTTCATATTGGGGCAACCCATTAAACAATTAAAACCCCAATTTTAACTTAACTACGAGGGAACATTAACTCTTTGCAAACACTCCGTGACTGTGTTCATGTTCTGCACAATGTGCAGAATCCCTACAGGGCAGAGGATACATTCAGCCCATCGGGTCTGCACAGGCCCTCCAAAAGAGCACCCTACCTAAGCTCACCGCCCCCCCCCCCCCCCCCCCCCCCACACTCCTCACTTTCTCAGAGCGGTTAGTGAAATTGTCTAGTGTTAACAGTACAGTAGGACGTTAACCCTCACTGATGGCATATTTCTGATGCATTATCTTTCTGTGATTTCCAGGAGTTTGCCAACAACTGATATGCCACCAGAATACTCCACGATCGTCAGGCCACACTCCGCATCTGGTAGATCTGACATTGAGATGGGCACAGTTCAGTGGGCGGTTTGGAGATTGGATGTGGGGTTGTTGGCAAAAGATTACTGCGGGATTGGTGAGCAGTACCAGCCACGGTACGATGCAGAGACCGTGGAAACTGAGCGTAGCCACCACCCTTACTGGCCGTACCTGGGATGTGTATATAGTTCTGGATTAACAATAAATGCTTTATCGTTTAATCCTGCCCGTCTCCAGATATCTCCGTGAGACCACAAGTAAATCTTGACAATAAACATGACCCGTCTTGGATTCATTGCAACAAAATGAAAGTTCCTTTCCTGCCTATTTGTAGCAGGGTTTTTCCATTTTTACAAGTAATGCAACAGATCCTCAGGATTGGAACAGTGCAGCACGTGACTCAGCAGGCATGAATACAGAGAAAGACAGAAGGGCAACAACGCAGTTTGATCATTAAACTTGGTGCCTCTGTATGTACCAACAGATAAACTGGAGAATTAGAGAGAAGAGGCAAAGGCCTCGAAAACATGGTATCATTGAGGTTGGCATCTCGTAACACGTTAACAATGTTAGAATGAAAAGATGCTGCCAGAAGCAGATAGATTCAGCATAACAATATGCTTGAGTTTTCCTTACGACTAAATGACCTCCGACTGGAATTTCATGTGCTCCCCACAAAACCTCCTTTCTATAACTCACCGGTAATACCACTTGATGAACGTCTGCCCATTTCTCATCTGCCTGAATATGTAACGGTCTCCACTTCCTCATTAATACGTTATTTTTCATTTAATAACACTCTGACGTACAGATTCTACTTCTGTTTATGCTTTCTGACACAGCCGCTTTATCTCTGAATCCTTCTGTTGTAATTCCACCAATTTTCCTTTCAACTCAGATTGGAAGTTCCTCCTCTGGGTGTGACAGCCAATCCTGAGGAGTGCGGCACTGTCAGACCACATGTTGAGCAAAGGTCCTGGCCACATTCATTTGTTTATGTAAAAGATCCCAAGACACTATTTTCACCAAGAGTTGAGGAGGTGCCTGTTGCATTATGGTCTTTACTCATTGGCTGACCTCCCCAAGGTTATTGGCCTCAGTATCAGCATGAAGATATCAGATCAGTGACCTTGATGACCGGCCAATGGCTGGTGCTGACGTGGACATCACTGCGGACCAAGACAACTTAAACTTTGTAACCTTCAAAGTGAAGTATAAAAACCCACACCACCCGACAGAACCGAACAGAAATCACTCTCTCCGTGTCAGCAAAGGTGCATCATTGGGCTGCATTAAGATTTGTATTCGTAGGGCAGCACGGTGGCACAGTGGTTACCACTGCTGCCTCATGGCGTTGAGGACCTGGGTTCGAATCCCGGCTCTGGGTCACTGTCCGTGTGGAGTTTGCACATTCTCCCCGTGTCTGCGTGGGTTTCGCCCCCACAACCCAAAGAAGTGCAGGTTAGGCAATTGGCCATGCTAAATTGCCCCTTAATTGGAAAAAATTATTGGTTAGTCTAAATTGATAAAAAAAAAAAATATTTTTTTAGAAAAGGAATGGACTAATGTGGTTGACAATTAAATGCCCTCACCGATGGGCAATAAATTCTGGCGCAGCCAGCGATACCCACATCCCGTGAACCAATAAAAAAAAACCAGTCACTTTGCATCTTGGTGATGAGGCACATTCAGCAGGAAGAGCAGAGACTTGGGAGACACGGCTGGAACACACAATATTTGGTTCCGTGTCTCCACAGGGCAGCACGGGAGCACAGTGGGTTGTTTCACAGCACCAGGGTCCCAGGTTCAATTCCCGGCACTGTCAGTGCGGAGCCTGCACGTTCTCCCCGTGTCTGCGTGGGTTTCCTCCAGTTTCCTTCCACAAGTCCCAAAAGACGTGGCTTGTTAGGTGAATTGGACATCCTGAATTCTCCCTCCGTGTACCCGAGCAGGTGCCGGAGTGTGGCGACTAGGGGATTTTCACAGTAACTTCATTGCGGTGTTAATGTCATCCTACTTGTGACACTAATAAAGATTATTATTATTACAGTTCTACTTGATTTAGACAGTCAGGTTTGAACTGACAGTCTGAGGGGTTTGACACGGTTCCCAGCCCCTCGGGGTGCATTGGCCAAAAGGCCTTACCCCTTGGTAGCCCCTTGCCCCAAGCTTGAGCGTGTTGCTCAGCACATGGTCCTGGACCTTGGAAGGTGCCAGTCTGCAACACTCGGCCGAGGATAACTCTTGGCGCTGGCACAGTTAGCGCATCTCGGGATGAACCCACAGGAAACGCTGGTCGATGTCTGACAGAGATGCGATAAGGGTGGGTCGGATGCTATTTCTTTCAGTGGCGAGCGCCTGGTTGAGATGTGCGTGGCAGAGATTTGGTTCAATGGTCTTGCCGTGACAATCATTGCCATCGCTCAGGCAGCTCTGTGTCACGCATTCTGAAACGCGGTCCGTAAACTGCGTCTGCGTGCGCTCACTTCATTTCCTTCTTTCAAAAATACCCAATTCCCTTTTTCCAAATTAAGGGGCAATTTAGCACGGCCAATCCACCTACCCTGCACATCTTTGGGTTGTGGGGGCGAGACCCACGCAGACACGAGGAGAATGTGCAAACTCCACACGGACAGTGATCCAGAGCCGGGATCGAACCTGGGACCTCGGCGCCGTGATGCTGCAGTGCTAACCACTGCGCCGCCGAGCTGCCCCCCCTCCTTTCTGAAGGGAGTTGAAACTCAAGGTTCGGTCCAACAGCCGCGATGGCTTCTGCAGTCGACCAGTCAGTCTTTATCTTTTCAGATGGGCCCGGACAGGTTTTTTGGGCGAGGGATGGTTTCCTAATCTTCCCTAATCCCGTGGTTACGGCACTTGCCTAGAACCTCTGGGCAAAAAAACAGCAGTTGACTTCTGTGGCGTTTGCCCCCGCCCCTGCCGTTGCCCCCCCTTGACGGGGTCGACCTGCCAAAAGAGTCACCTGATATGCAACCAATCAGGGAAACAAACATTGCTCTTGTTATTTACCTAACTGGTGAAATATGACCACTTCCTTAGAAACCTTCCACCTCTGTCACCCCTTGGCCAAGAACCCTCCCTGAGGTTTTTTCTAAGAATTCTTCCTGGGGGTTCTGCTCACAAAATGGCTGTCCACACACAGTTCAGAAACTTAAAATGGCTGCTGTCATGTGACCTGGACAACATGCCAGATAAATCAAGTGATAAATCCATTGACTCCCTCTGTGGTGGCATCCTCCCCCTTTAACATCAGGGACCTGATGTGATGGAGGACGCTCCCACCCAGCTCCCACACAACTTTTATTTTCACCAGTCCACAGGCCCCCAAGAAGCCTGCCTTTTCCGAAGCCTTGTGGAGCCCACGGACCACGCTTATGGCAGTGGTTTGAGACAGGACTCCCTTTTCAGCTATTTGTTGAATCCACAATTAGTAGAACACACAGATGATAGTTTTAAAAACTTACGAACTAGGGGCAGCAGGGTAGCATGGTGGTTAGCATAAATGCTTCACAGCTCCAGGGTCCCAGGTTCGATTCCCGGCTGGGTCACTGTCTGTGTGGAGTCTGCACGTCCTCCCCCTGTGTGCGTGGGTTTCCTCCGGGTGCTCCGGTTTCCTCCCACAGTCCAAAGATGTGCGGGTTAGGTGGATTGGCCATGCTAAATTGCCCGTAGTGTCCTAATAAAAGTAAGGTTAAGGGGGGGGGGGTTGTTGGGTTATGGGTATAGGGTGGATACGTGGGTTTGAGTAGGGTGATCATTGCTCGGCACAACATTGAGGGCCGAAGGGCCTGTTCTGTGCTGTACGGTTCTAGGTTCTAGGTTCTAGGTTCTAGGTTCTAGGTTCTAGGTTCTAGGTTCTAGGTTCTAGGTTCTAGGTTCTAGGTTCTAGGTTCTAGGTTCTAGGTTCTAGGTTCTAGGTTCTAGGTTCTAGGTTCTAGGTTCTAGGTTATTTTCAAAACTCCTGCACTTTCCGCGAAGGATCTCCTTCCCCAACCTGCAAGCAGGCCGGGGTTTTTATACTGCGAGGGCTCTCCTGGTGAAGGGGAAGCCCCACCCCCTTAAAGGGGAAGTCCCCCCCCCTTAAAGGGGAAGCTCATATTCCAGGGAGGCCCTGAGAAACCGTACAGCCCAAATCCCAAGACCTCATTTGGGGGTTATAGCGAACCTTTTGTTGCCTTTTTGTTTACACTTCAGCTCCACGCTCCTGATCTACGAGCACCCGGTGTGGAGAGGGCCGAGGAAGGAGGAGGATCTCCTTGTCAACCTACTGCTGGGCCTGGCCAGACTTGTCATTGGCAGGTCCGGGCAGCGGGCGACCAAGGTGGCCCTCTACCGCAGCGACATTGACGGACAGGTGTGCCTGAGAGAGCGGGTGCGGAGTCAACTCAAGAACCTCCGTGCACAGTGAGCACCGCAGGGGGGGGGGGGGAGAGGCGTTATCAACCCTCTTAATCACCGCCTGGCTTGATGTTTTCAGTTTCATTTGTGATTTGTGATTTGCTTTCGTTTAAGGCAGCATCCCCTTTACCTTCGTCCCACCGTTTATTTGATTTCAATTGGTTAACTGATCGGGTCATCCAACTGACCAATCCAAAAACCCCTCGTCAGCTGCAGTGTGGGAAATGTTGTCACAGCTTCGGGGGAAATCAGCATCCATTTGAGGGCTTTGCATGTCTGAGGTACCCCACCCCACAGCCCACTGAGAATCTTCTCCAAGCTTCCTTGTGCTGGAAAAGGTCAGGTGACCTTCGGGGGCCATTTTTAAGGCTCATTGGGCGCGTTTCCTCCCAGAAGCCCTGGAGGTCTAGACATTTACCGACGCGGTGCGCGCCTCCTTGTCCTCCTCTGTTCATCAGCAGGCGTGAATTCTCTTCTCGATCGCATGGCGGCGGTACACAGAGAGGCCTTCAAGCACAGGTCACTGACCCAGAATCTCTTACCACCTTCATCGCAGCCTTTCCGACTTCCCGAAGGGCACGTTTTTGAGAGGACGTGACGTTTCCCTTTGGTGGAACGTCACGTTTTGTCGACCTCTTTGGCATTCCCACGCTTCCCAAAGAAGACAGGCCCACATCCAGACATGGACGATTCGACCAGCATCTTTTTCCACTGGATTTGCGGCTCTTTCGCAACCGCCCCCCCCCCCCCCCCCCCCCACCCGTCCCTCACCACCCCCCCCCCCTCCCCCGGCAAGGAACTGGAGCCCATCGCCTGGCCTCGCTGACATCCCGATTGCAGAGCTGAGGGACTGCTGCATTGCCAGTCCTGTCTTTGCACTGTCCTACGGACGCAAGACAGCAGTCCTTTTGAAGAAGATCTTTGGAGGGTTTCTTTTTCCCTGTGCTCTGCGTAATGTTCACCCTTCAAACAGCATTAAAGACAGATTGTCTTGTCATTGGGAGTACAATGTTCCAAAAAGAGCACAACGGTTACTGAGATAACAGTCAGCACGCTTCACAAGCCCATGATTGGCTCTGGGACATTATGGGGTGGTGCTATCCGCCCCTATATAAGAGCACATTATTTCATTCCTCGCACTGGCTGGAGGGGACCTTTCATTTCTCTTCAGTTCGCCACGAGGCAGAAGAGGGTCCTCCCAGATTCATGTTGCAGGCGTTGTCCTGATCGGGAATTGAAGAATTGGGAGGAAGTTCACTTCTGGACGTCGACCATCGATGCAGATTAGCTGAGATCCTGCGAAGAACATCAGGGACAGAAGTAAGGAGGATCTCCCACAGGGGTCTTGCTGAAGATTCATCAGCAGCGATCATGTCTCAGGTCAGTCGACGTTTCCATTCCACACAGGTTCGATTCCCGGCTGGGTCACTGTCTGTGTGGAGTCTGCACGTCCTCCCCCTGTGTGCGTGGGTTTCCTCCGGGTGCTCCGGTTTCCTCCCACAGTCCAAAGATGTGCGGGTTAGGTGGATTGGCCATGCTAAATTGCCCGTAGTGTCCTAATAAAAGTAAGGTTAAGGGGGGGGGGGGTTGTTGGGTTACAGGTGTAGGGTGGATACGTGGGTTTGAGTAGGGTGATCATGGCTCGGCACAACATTGAGGGCCGAAGGGCCTGTTCTGTGCTGTACTGTTCTATGTTCTATGTTCTAAGTGTTAAAAGAAACGAAATAGCAATAGGACTCCCTCAGTTCCACAGTGTGCGTGTCAGCCGGGATATTGTTGACAAGGTGCCACACAAGAGGTTGCTGCATGAGATAAAGATGCATGGCATTAAGGGTAAAGTAGTAGCAAGGATAGAGGATTGGTTAATTAATAGAAAGCAAAGAGTTGGGATAAATGGGTGTTTCTCTGGTTGGCAATCAGTAGCTAGTGGTGTCCCTCAGGGATCCGTGTTGGGCCCACAATTGTTCACAATTTACATAGATGATTTGGAGTTGGGGACCAAGGGCAATGTGTCCAAGTTTGCAGACGACACTAAGATGAGTGGTAAAGCGAAAAGTGCAGAGGATACTGGAAGTCTGCAGAGGGATTTGGATAGGTTAAGTGAATGGGCTAGGGTCTGGCAGATGGAATACAATGTTTACAAATGTGAGGTTATCCATTTTGGGAGGAATAACAGCAAACGGGATTATTATTTAAATGATAAAATATTGAAACATGCTGCTGTGCAGAGAGACCTGGGTGTGCTAGTGCATGAGTCGCAAAAAGTTGGTTTACAGGTGCAACAGGTGATTAAGAAGGCAAATGGAATTTTGTCCTTCATTGCTAGAGGGATGGAGTTTAAGACTAGGGAGGTTATGCTGCAATTGTATAAGGTGTTAGTGAGGCCACACCTGGAGTATTGTGTTCAGTTTTGGTCTCATTACCTGAGAAAGGGCATACTGGCGCTGGAGGGTGAAAGCAGAACGAGGGGGCATAGCCTCAAAATGAGGGGAAGTAGATTTAGGACTGAGTTTAGGAGGAACTTCTTCACCCAAAGGGTTGTGAATCTATGGAATTCCTTGCCCAGTGAAGCAGTTGAGGCTCCTTCATTAAATGTTTTCAAGATAGAGATAGATAGTTTTTTGAAGAATAAAGGGATTAAGGGTTATGGTGTTCGGGCCGGAAAGTGGAGCTGAGTCCACAAAAGATCAGCCATGATCTCATTGAATGGCGGAGCAGGCTTGAGGGGCCAGATGGCCGACTCCTGCTCCTAGTTCTTATTTCTCCATTTGAACCCATGGCATTCTGACCTGCGGATAGGACATGGGGGGGTGGGGTGGGGGGGGGGGGGGGGGGGTGGCCATGGGGTGACTGTCAAAGGTGACATCAATGGGATTGTTTTGAGAGGAAGGCGAGGTGAAGAAAGGACAGGACACAGTTTCCCTTTTGCCTTTTCATCCTTACCTCTTTATCTCGACAGAAGTTATTTGTGTGCCTCCTGTTCCTTCTCTTGACCATTGACTTGTGCGACTCTGATTGCAAATTTGTCATGAAGACGGAAGCAGGTAAATCAGGCAAGTACTTTTATTAAATTCTTCATCCCCCCCCCCCCCTCTCCCTCCTCCCGCCGTACACCCTCCACCCTTGGATTTCCTCAAGGAGATAACGCAATGTTTCAGAGAGAGAGCGGGAGACGGGAAGTGTGGAAGACACCACACCGCTCGCTCGCTTCTCCGCAGACAGGAAAGCAAATCTTTTTGAAGCTATTCAGTGCCGGGAAAGTGGCAGCCCGTCTGCGCGTGCAAAGATCTCACAAAGAGCAAGGCGATCATGGCCCGTGTCCGTGTGACGTTGATTGAGGGATCAATATTGGTGAGGACACCGTGGTGAACTCCTCCGCTCTTGTACAAAACATCGCCAGGCGATCCTTCACGGCCAGCAGTGAGGGGCCTTGCTTTCATGGCTCACCCTAAAGATGGAGCGTGCTGTTCATTCCAATAGTTGCACGTTCAGGCACGAGTCTGACACAAACATGTGCTTTCTTTTTTATAAATTTAGAGTACCCAATTTTTTTTTCCAATTAAGGGGCATTTTAGTGTGGCCAATCCACCTACCCTGGACTAATAATCCATAGACCCGGGATAATGATCTGGGGACCTGAGTTCAAATCCCACCACGGCAAGTAACGGAATTTAATATTCAATAAAATATCTGGAATTAAAAGTCTAGTGATGACCGTGAAACTATTGTCGATTGTCGTAAAAACCCATCTGGTTCACTAATGTCCTTTGGGGAAGGGAATCTGCCGCCCTTACCCGGTCTGGCCTACACGTGACTCCAGACCCACAGCGACGTGGTTGACTCTTAACTGCCCGCTCAGGGGCAATTAGGAATAAGAACATAAGAACTAGGAGCAGGAGTAGGCCATCTGGCCCCTCGAGCCTGCTCCGCCATTCAATGAGATCATGGCTGATCTTTTGTGGACTCAGCTCCACTTTCCGGCCCGAACACCATAACCCTTAATCCCTTTATTCTTCAAAATACTATCTATCTTTACCTTAAAAACATTTAATGAAGGAGCCTCAGCTGCTTCACTGGGCAAGGAATTCCATAGATTCACAACCCTTTGGGTGAAGAAGTTCCTCCTAAACTCAGTTCTAAATCTACTTCCCCTTATTTTGAGGCTATGCCCCCTAGTTCTGCTTTCACCCGTCAGTGGAAACAACCTGCCCGCATCTATCCTATCTATTCCCTTCATAATTTTAAATGTTTCTATAAGATCCCCCCTCATCCTTCTAAATTCCAACGAGTACAGTCCCAGTCTACTCAACCTCTCCTCATAATCCAACCCCTTCAGCTCTGGGATTAACCTAGTGAATCTCCTCTGCACACCCTCCAGTGCCAGTACGTCCTTTCTCAAGTAAGGAGACCAAAACTGAACACAATACTCCAGGTGTGGCCTTACTAACACCTTATACAATTGCAGCATAACCTCCCTAGTCTTAAACTCCATCCCTCTAGCAATGAAGCAATAAATGCCCACGTCCCATGAACGAATGCAATCATGTGTTCTAATGCAGTACAGTCTCCACATGAACACCTCCAACAATGCAGGGGAGATTACTCTTCATTAATATTCTGTCTCTCCCATCAGTTAACCTCAGAATGATGAGATTATCTGGTCACAATGACATTGATGTTTGTAGGAACTTGCTGTCTCCAAATTAACTGGACAAATAACAGCAGCTACTACCCTTGGAAAGGACATGATTGGCTGGAAAGTACTTCAGAGTACCCCAAAGTTGTGAGAGGTGCTAGATGATTGTAAACATTTTTGCTCCAAGCACAATTCTTCTTTGACGTGGCAGAGATAATGAATATATTTCTCTGTCTTCTTGCACTCGGGCAACTTTCGTGTGGCCAATCAGCCTAACCTGCAATTCTTTCAGGACTTATGGGAGGAAGCCGGATAGGTTGAATAAACTCGGTTTGTTCTCACTGGAACGACGGAGGTTGAGGGGCGTCCTGATAGAGGTCTACAAAATTATGAGGGGCATAGACAAAGTGGATAGTCAGAGACTTTTTCCCAGGGTAGAGGGGTCAATTACTAGGGGGCATAGGTTTAAGGTGCGAGGGGCAAGGTTTAGAGGAGATGTACGAGGCAAGTTTCTTTACCCAGAGGGTAGTGGGTGCCTGGTACTCGCTGCCGGAAGGGGTGGTGGAAGCAGGGACGATAGTGACATTTGAGGGGCATCTTGACAAATACATGAATAGGATGGGAATAGAGGGATACGGGCCCAGGAAGTGTTGATTGTAGTTTAGACGGGCAACATGGTCGGCACAGAGGGCCTGTTCCTATGCTGCACTTTTCTTTGTTCTTTGTTCACCCGGAGGAAACGCACGCAGACACGGGGAGAACGTACAAACTCCACACAGACCCGCGGCCGGAATTGAACCCGGATCCGCTGTGCTGTGAGGCAGCAGTGCTAACCACTGTCCCACCGTGCCACTCATTTAGTTCAACAGTTAGGGAGCTTTACAACAATGACATACTGCCACTTGCACTGCAACAAGTGGGAACATGATTCGATTGCGTATTTAAGGGGCACCACACACACAGGAACATAAGACTTCGGAGCAGGGGAGGCCATTCGGCCCCTTGAGCCTGCTCCTAACCCTGCTCCGCCATTCAATAAGATCACGGCTGACCTGGATGTGGTCTCAACTTCACTCTGCCGTCTGCCCCCTCATAATCCTCAACTCCCTCGCCGAACAACCTGTCTGATTCACCCAATGGCCGCAGCCCCAACCTGCTCAACCCTTCCTTCCGAGATAAAGCCCCTCGTCCCAGGTGTCAGTCGAGTAATGGTGTCTAAGGCCGCACGGTGGCGGAACATCGCTCGTTGCTGGTGGCTGTTCGAGGAGCCGAGGGAGGACGTAGTGAGGGTGTAAGATAAACTGCGTTGCAAATAAACACCACCGCACTGACTGGGCGAACCTGGCAAGTTCACAGGCAGGGCGGCAGGAGTGGGCACCAAGGGGACAGCTGGAGTACAAGGTGGGCAAGTGTGAGAGAATTCGGAGGATGAGAGAAGCAGAATGTTTTTTTAAATTTGCGCGATACCTGTAAATGTGTAAATGATGATGCTCAGAGGGATGTGCTTGTACTTGTACAGGGAGGCCAGAGGGTTAAATCTCAGCCACACAAAGCTTCTCGGAGGGCAGGCGGTCTTGATGGGAAGGTGATTGGAGCAGGCACAAGTTTAGCCGCAGGTTGCCCAGGGTTTTGGCGAGGCCGTGTGAGGGAATACCTGTGGTGATTGTAGATCTGTGTAGATGCAATACAACTGAGCAACCACTAGAGGGGGCACGGGAGAGCTATAAATACAGAGGTACAGGAAGTGAGGACACACTTCACAGAAGGGGGAACTGGCAGCAGGACACAGGCAAGCAGCATTGAGGTAGCTGTATGTTGAGCTCTGAAGACAGAACAAACTCACAATAAAGCATCTACTCCAACTTTGAGACTACGAGCTTTATTAAGACACAAGGAACAACACATGGTACCAGGAGTAGCTTCAGACGCTTACTACAAGATTACTCAAGGAAAAGCTGCAGACACAGGAAGACCAAAATGGCAAGAAAAACTCCCGTACGGTTTTGCTCCTTCTGTTCAAGGAAGGATACACCCGCGTGAGAGGTTGTGCGGTCACCGTTCAAGCCCGTCAGTCCCTGGGCTGGGAGGGTTGTTGTGCGATGGGAAGTTGAGTAAATCGGATCGATACTCTCTGGAACCGAGAAGGATGTGAGGTGGTCTCACGCACAATCCTGCGGGGGTTCGACAGGGCCAATAATGAGAAGCTGTCCCCACTGCCCCCCAACCCCCCGGCTGGGGAATCTAGAAAACGGGGAAACAGTCTCGGGATAAGGGCCGATTATTTGAGACGGGGATGAGGTGGATCTTGTTTCCCCAGAGTTGTGAATCTGAAACTGCCCGGGCAAGAGGGTTGTGTGTGCTCAGTCAGGCAGAGGGAGGCAGGTTTATGATTTAATTCAGTGAATTCAGGGATATGGGGTGGAGAGACGGAAGGTGGAGTTGACGTTGAATGGGATCCACGATAGTAATGAAAGATGTAGCAGGTTCAAGGGGCCAAATGGCCTCCTGCTATTGTTCTACATGTGTGTGCGTGTGTATGTGTGTGTGTGCTTGTTTGTGTGTGTGTACGTGTGTGTGTGCATGTGTGCGTGTGTGTGTCTGCGTGTGTGTGTGTGTGCGCGTGCGTGCATGTGTGTGCGTGCATGTGTGTGCGTGCATGTGCATGTGTGTGCGTGCATGTGCATGTGTATGCGTGCGTGTGTGTGCGAGCGTGTGCATGTGTGTTTGTGTGTGTGCGCGCGTGTGTGCGTGCGTGTGCCTGCGTGCATGTGTGTGAGTGCGTGTGCATGTGCGTGTGTGTGTGGAAATGTGAACTCAATGGGTTTCACACACACACACACACACACACACTGACTGACTCAGCGAGTGTCAGAAGGCTGTTGGTTGGGCAGCAGGGTGGCGCAGTGGTTAGCATTGCTGCCTCACGGCGCCGAGGTCCCAGGTTCGATCCCGGTCCCGGGTCACTGTCCGTGTGGAGTTTGCACATTCTCCCCGTGTCTGCATAGGTTTCGCCCCCACAACCCAAAAAGATGTGCCGGGTAGGTGGATTGGCCACGCTAAATTGCCCCTTAATTGGGAAAACAATAATTGGATGCTCTCAATGTATCTACAAAAAAAAAGAGGGCTGTTGGTGCAGTGAGTTGCCATCTGCAGCCCTCAACACTAGAGGGCAGCAGCGTGTTGACAATGAAAAGAGTTGCTGGCCACGGGAGAAAGGACACAGCAGCAGACAGGTTTCCCGACAAGATCTTCCCGCACTCTGTTTGAAGCGGGAAGGGGAGCGTTGGGTGGGAACAAGGCCTAAACATGCCGGCAAGGCTGGCTTCACCGAGATTGGGCCGCCACTTGCAACGGGCCCCCCCATCCCACCGCAACCACGGGCGTCGGGACTGGGTTAGCAGCATTGCTGCCTTCCCAAAGTCCCACAGGGTCTCCCTATCGGCTCCGCCCCCTTCAGGCCCCACCCCTTAGCACCCCCCCCCCCCCGCCCCCCACCCCGGCAGTGGCAAACCGGCTAACAGGGCACCAGGGGGCAGTACCAGCTCACTCCCCTGCCATGTCCCCAGCTACCCGAGGTGCGACAATGGCCTCCATGCCCCCCCCCCCACCCCCTCCCCTGGGTGTGGTCATCATGTCTGGTCTCCGTTTCCGGAGATCAATGGCGGCTCCTGCTGCTGCCACGTCACGCCGGCAGGTGGGAACGTTGCACATTCCCAGAAAGGTTCCGTGTCGAGCTGGTTTTGAATGTTCAAATGAACGGCAATTAGCTTTGCGCTTAGCGTGAACCCGGTTTGGAGGGGAGAGCGGTTCACCGGAATGGTTACTAAGGGCGGGATTGTTCCGCCGCAGGATGGCCACGGGCGGGACGCGAACGGGAATCTCTGGTCGCCGGGTAGACGCGGCCGGAGAATCCCACCCCAAGTGTCATTTGTGGCGGGTTTGTCTGGGGGTCGCTCCCCTGCTCTGTTGCCGAGTTCCCCCACCCGCTATCCGACCGCACCGAGTCACCCGGTGGGGGGGGGGGGTTCTCTCCAGGCGAGCAGGCACTTGAGGAGGGATTCTGGCTCCTGGGCACACTCTCTCTGCCAGCTTGAGAACCTGGCAGTGCCAAGGTGCCTGGGGGAGAGCCCGGGAAGGGGGGGGGGGTGGCAGCCTGCCCTGTCCCTGACCACCCAGGGCTCTCCAATGGCCTGGGAGACATCCACACTGCCCCCCCCCCCCCACCCCCCCCCCCCCCAGGTGCCATTCCGCCTGGCCCACCGGGGTCTCCTTGGGAGGCTGGCAGATGCCGGGAGCCGGTTAGATCCGGCGTTGGCACGGTCGAGTGGGTTCGCAAACCAGCCGTGCCTGATCACGACGCCTCACAAGATCTGGTTAGGTCCTCGCAAGGTGTACCGGCCAACGGGGAGCCCAGGGGAGCCTCCCCCGGCACCTCCAGGCTGTGTCCTGCACCCATTCCGGGGAGAACGGCCGGGACATCTGCTGGAACGGCCCGGGAACATCGCAAACTGTTTGGCGCCCACACAAATCCGCTTTCGGGCCTGTCCCCAAATTCTCGCCACATGGCGGGATTTATGCCCAAAGTTAGACAACCCCGCTCCCTCCATATAGATGCCTGTGAGTGGCCTCCCTCCCGTGTGGCCTCCGCTATGGAAATTCCAGCAGGTATGGCTTTAGAATTGGCCTTCAAGGCAACAGCAATAATAACTTCACATTTACACAGCATCTTTCACAAGGTGGAATCTCCCAGGGTGTTTAGCAGCAGTCTGATCAAACATTGATGTTGTATCAAACTACACACGGAGCGGGCATCACAGAGGAACATTTCTGGGTTTAAAAGGATTGTCGGGGCTGGAGGAGTTTTCATTGCAGGGAAAGATTTGAAAACAAGGATGGGAAGTTTATAATAGAACATAGAACAGTACAGCACAGAAAAGGCCCTTCGGCCCTCGATGTTGTGCTGAGCATTGTCCGAAACCAAGATCAAGCTATCCCACTCCCTGTCATTCTGGTGTGCTCCACGTGCCTGTCCAATAACCGCTTGAAAGTTCCTAAAGTGTCCAACTCCGCTATCACAGCAGGCAGTCCATTCCACACCCTAACCACTCTCTGAGTAAAGAACCTACCTCGGACATCCCTCCTATATCTCCCACCCTGAATCTTATAGTTATGCCCCCTTGTAACAGCTACATCCACCCGAGGAAATAGTCTCTGAACATCCACTCTATCTATCCCCCTTCATCATCTTATAAACCTCTGATAAGTCGCCTCTCATCCTCCTCCGCTCCAAAGAGAAAAGCCCAAGCTCCCTCAACCTTTCCTCATGAGACCTATCCTGCAATCCAGGCAGCATCTTGGTAAATCCCCTTTGCATCTGGGTGTTTTTAGAAGTGGGAAGCGGGTGGGTAACATCACTCACTGTACAGAGGACGTGCGGGGGTAAAAGGTGTCCATTCTGAATGAAGGTCAGGGCTGTTTGGGGGGCTACGTTAACGGTGAGATTTCCTGTTGGCAGACTGCCTGGACGGTGGGATGTCCTATAAGGTTGGAGCGATGTGGAAAAGTGAAGACTGCTATACCTGTTACTGTGGCAAAGTGACTGCTATCTGCTGTACAGAGTAAGTAGCACGTTCTCTTCCCCTGCTTCTGTATTGTGCGCCTTGGAGACTGACCCAGGCTGTCTGGTGATGCTGCCGTGATGAACTAATGCCGTTGTCCTTTTCTCTCCTCTGCTAGCTATTCCCAAGTCCCAGATGTCCCAAGTAACTGTGAGGCCATCTTTGACAAGAGACTCTGCAAGTACAAGGTCTACAGTAAAGACAACCCTGACATCCTCTGTGAAGTATGACTTCCTGGAGCCAGTACTGACCTGAATGTGGAGATACAACACCAGGATTCCATCAAGCTGCTTTGTCCTTGGTCTCCAGTCCTTGGGTCACGTGATAATTGACCAGTGCCACTCGCCAATCGCCATCTGGCAGCATGCTATAATTTCATCCAATTCCTGTTCAAATCTTCCACTCATTCAATAAAATGCATTCAGTCAACTTCAACTCAGAATCCAAATAGGATTGAGCCGTGTATGTTTGAAACCTTCGCGTCAAAACATCAGTGTCCTGTTCAAACGTCTGTCCCTCAATCAATGTGGTCTGTGATGTACCATCAATTGAACGCGAGACGAGTTGCTGTAGAAAAGTATGGCTTTAATCAGCTAGATGTTAGCCCTGCGGTCAATTACCGTATAAGGACGACCGCCGGGAGTACTGGGTATTTATACCCCGCCCTGGAGGCGGGGTTAACTCAGCCTCTTGACCCATCGGGGAGCCGTCACATGACTGGTCTCAACCAATCGGTCGAGAGGCACATGACCGACCAGGGCCAATGGTAAGCCGGTGTTCTGCACCAAAGGCAGGCAGCTATGCTAATCATACCACCACAGTCTGCAATAATATTAAAAAGATGCTTCGGTCTTTGTGGAGTCTTCGATCATAGGAGGGGATAGACGGGCTGGTCAGGTGGGCTGATTGGTGGCAAATGGAATTCAATCCGGATAAGTGTGAGGTGATACGTTTGCACAGGACAAACAAGGCAAGGGGAATACGTAATAAACGGAAGGACCCTGGGAAGCACCGAGGATCAGAGGGATCAGAGGTAGCAGATACGGTGGTTAAGAAGGCAGATGGTATACTTGCCTTTATTAGCCCAGGCAGAGAGCAGGGTGGTTATGCTGCAACTGGATAAAACCTTGGTTAGGCCACAGCTAGAGTATTGTGTGGAATCCACATTCTCGGAGGGATGTGGTAGCACTGGAAAGGGTGCCGAGGAGATTTACCAGGATGGTGGCTGGGTTGGAGAGTGTTAATAACAAACAGAGATTGGATAGACTGGGGTTGTTTTGCTTGGAGCAGAGGAGACTGAGGGGGGACATGATTGAGATGTAGAAAGTTGAGATGTAGAAAAGGGGCTGGTTTAGCTCACTCAGCTAAATCGCTGGCTTTTAAAGCAGACCAAGCAGGCCAGCAGCACGGTTCGATTCCCGTACCAGCCGCCCCGAACAGGCGCCGGAATGTGGCGACTAGGGGCTTTTCACAGTAACTTCATTGAAGCCTACTCGTGACAATAAGCGATTTTCATTTCATTTTCAAGTTATGAGGGGCAGAGATAGAGCAGACAGGAAGAAATGTTTCCCCTTAGTGGAGGGATCAATGACCAGGATTTAAGGGAAGGGGCAGGGGGTTTAGAGGGGGTGTGAGGGAAAACCTTTTCACCCAGAGGGTGGGGGGAGTCTGGAACTCACTACCTGAAAGGGGGGGTGGAGGCAGAGACTCTCATAACGTTTCCGAAGTATTTAGATGTTCACTTGCGATCCCAGGGCAGACAAGGCGATGGGCCAAGTGCTGGGGAATGGGATTAGATGGTTCGGTAGTTGTGTTTAACCAGCCCCAACGTAATGGGCCGAAGGGTCTTTTCTGTGCTGCATTCTATGACTCTAAGTCTGCACCAGAACGGAGTCAGAATTCAGAACACTGGTGGGAGAGGGAATGGGACCGCCGTGCCTGCCGAGGGCTCACAGAGACGCATGTCTCACAGGGAGACCCAGCAGCTGGAAAAGATCCCATATCCATGAAGAAGAAGGAGAATTCCTGACCGGATCACGGCCAATATTTATCTCTTTACCGACGACTGAAAAACAAAACAGCTCACGCGGTCTCCATCACGGTGTTGTTTGTGGAGTCTTGCTGTGCACAAATTGGCTGCCGTGCTTCCTGCACTTAAAAGAGTGACTACACTTGGACATCTAGAAAGAGCGCTGCGGGGAATCCTGAGGTCAAGTGAGGCTCTTCATAAAGGCAAATAAGGCATTTCCATTTCCACAAAGGGAATACAATTAGTGGCCATTTAGCCACAGGATACCTAACTTCCCTCATTCATGCGTCAGGACACAAAGAGGCAATTTAGGTACAGAGCATCATGCTATCATCTCGTGTGTTTTGAATCAGACTCTCAGCCTTATAATCCTGCTCAGATCCAGTATGCACACATTAACCATCTGTGCCTGACCATAGAACATAGAACAGTACAGCACAGAACAGGCCCTTCGGCCCTCCATGTTGTGCCGAGCAATGATCACCCTACTCAAACCCACGCATCCACCCTATGCCCGTAACCCAACAACCCCCCCAACCCCATCTTTTAGGACACTACGGGCAATTTATCACGGCCAATCCACCTAACCCGCACATCTTTGGACTGTGGGAGGAAACCGGAGCACCCGGAGGAAACCCACGCACACACGGGGAGGACGTGCAGACTCCGCACAGACAGTGACCCAGCCGGGAATCGAACCTGGGACCCTGGAGCTGTGAAGCATTTATGCTAACCACCATGCTACCGTGCTGACCACTGATTGGCTATGCTTCCATCCAGGCACAGCAAGAGGCCATTCAGCCTCTGCTGGTACTGACCCACTTAGTTCCACTGAACCGCTCTCTCCCCATTGCCCTGTTACAGTGGATTTTCCAAGTGTGTGTCTGACTCCCTTTTCACTGAATCGGTCTGACAGACAGTGCATTCCAGATTACCACCTTTTTAAACGTCTGCCTTGGCTATGATGCCCACATTGCATGCCACTTCTGTCTCCAATCTCCTTCACTCTGGGTCCTCGGTTTAAGTGTAAATGTCGCCGCAGTCCAACAGGAGGCGCTGCCCTTGGAGAGCTGACTGGTGGGGGTTTAACCTGAGGGTCACCCACCACACCTCGGGCCAGGGGCCAGGTCGAGAAGGCAAGGCCTTCGTGGATGACCTCAGCCGGGACGGGGAATTGAACCCACGCTGGTACTTGAGCTGTGTTTTTGGAATGGGGCTGGTGGGTAATGTCCACAGTGAAGTGCAAAAGGACTGACAGCTGATTGCATTCTGACTGGACAGTGTCAAGGAGCTGGGAGCCTGGTAACACTGCCCTCGCTAGAAATGTGTCTGACAAGGCAAATCTCTCGCCACCGCACTGCTCGACATCCTACCCACCCTCTGCTGGAAACAACAGCCGTTTGATCTAACAAGGTTCCCTTTCCCTCGGAAACCTTTTCCAGACCTAATAGTTCTCTTTTAAAAGGAGCCAAGTTAACCAGGCTTGCTGGAGTTCAGGTCAAGTAAAGTTTATGAACAACTCTAAAGGTAAGGAGAAATGGTAAAACACATGCATCTACATTTATCCAGATTAAACATGAGAATTGAGTCCAGCAGTAAGTGAATACAAATGGAAGGTTATATGGAACCGGCCTTGAGTAGCGAGGGGTAGATGATGACATGTTGTGGCTGATACGGTTTGATTCGAGTAGCTGATTCTTCGGTTCAAGTGTTCTGTCATTCAGTGAAGAGATTTTAAGTTATTTTTCCGTCTGCGGTCATTCCGTTGGCTGGTCGACTTTCACAGTCAGAGGGAGAGTTTCAGACGTTCCTGCCAAAGCTGACTGTTTTGCAGGGGCCCCACCTCGGCTCCTGTATCACCTTCAGTGTGGCAAATACTGCTCAACAAGAGGTTGCATGCCAGGGAAACCAATAATTATAAAGAAGAGTATTCGGCCTCACGGTAGCATGGTGGTTAGCATCAATGCTTCACAGCTCCAGGGTCCCAGGTTCGATTCCCGGCTGGGTCACTGTCTGTGTGGAGTCTGCACGTCCTCCCCGTGTGTGCGTGGGTTTCCTCCGGGTGCTCCGGTTTCCTCCCACAGTCCAAAGATGTGCGGGTTAGGTGGATTGGCCATGCTAAATTGCCCGTAATGTAAGGTTAATGGGGGGATTGTTGGGTTACGGGTATAGGGTGGATACGTGGGTTTGAGTAGGGTGATCATTGCTCGGCACAACATCGAGGGCCAAAGGGCCTGTTCTGTGCTGTACTGTTCTATGTTCTATGGATGTCCTTTGAAAGATAAAGATTAATCTGATTGATCCCCAGAGGAGGGATGACGTGTTGGAGAATAATCATTCTCTTGTGACAGATCCCACATCAACAGTGCAAACCTTAAAACCAGGCAGTTATTAAATTACCTCAAAATTATTCCGGTACTTCAGCCGACGTGATGTTCTGAACATAATTTCTACCAACTCCAGAGAGAAAGAAAGTGGGGTGGGGTGAGGGGGAGGGGGTTGGGGGGTGGGGGGTGGAAGAAGAGGCAAAACAGATGATCTTTAGGCCTGGTCTGCAAACACGGTTATATCAATTACAACACAGAGAGAGAGAGAGAAAGAGTTTTTTATTCACTTATTCCCATGTGTTTCGGCAACTGCATTCTGTCACACGGACACGATGTGACAAAACAACAAGGTATCATTCCCCAGCACATTGTGCAAAGAGGACTCAATGCCAACTCGGATATTTGTGCCTAAAAGTGGGATTGTTTCATGTTTGTGGGAACCGCAAGGCACGGCAGAGAGTGAGAGAGAGAGAGAGAGAGAGAGAGAAAGGGAGAGCGAGAGAGACACACAGAGAGAGAGAGACAGAGAGAGAGGGAGAGCGAGAGAGAGAGAGAGCAAGAGAGACACAGAGAGACAGACAGAGAGAGAGAGAGACAGAGAGAGAGAGAGACAGAGAGAGAGAGAGAGAGAGACACAGAGAGACAGAGAGAGAGAGAGAGAGAAAGGGAGAGCGAGAGAGACACAGAGAGACAGACAGAGAGAGAGACAGAGAGAGACACAGAGAGAGAGAGAGACAGAGAGAGAGAGAGCGAGAGAGACACAGAGAGACAGACAGAGAGAGAGAGAGACAGAGAGAGAGAGTGAGAGAGACACAGAGAGAGAGAGAGGGAGAGGGAGAGAGCGAGAGAGACAGAGAGAGAGAGAGCGAGAGAGACACAGAGAGAGACAGAGAGAGAGAGAGACAGAGAGAGAGAGAGAGAGACACAGAGAGACAGAGAGAGAGAGAGAGAGAAAGGGAGAGCGAGAGAGACACAGAGAGAGACAGACACAGAGAGAGACAGAGAGAGACACAGAGAGAGAGAGAGACAGAGAGAGAGAGAGCGAGAGAGACACAGAGAGACAGACAGAGAGAGAGAGACAGAGAGAGAGAGCGAGAGAGACACAGAGATAGAGAGAGGGAGAGGGAGAGAGAGCGAGAGAGACAGAGAGAGAGAGAGCGAGAGAGACACAGAGAGAGAGAGACAGAGAGAGAGAGACAGAGAGAGCGGAGAGAGACAGAGAGAGAGAGAGAGCGAGAGAGACACAGAGAGAGAGAGGGAGAGGGAGAGAGAGCGAGAGAGACACAGAGAGAGAGAGACAGAGAGAGAGAGACAGAGAGAGCGAGAGAGACAGAGAGAGAGAGAGAGCGAGAGAGACACAGAGAGAGAGAGGGAGAGGGAGAGAGAGCGAGAGAGACACAGAGAGAGAGAGACAGAGAGAGCGAGAGAGAGAGAGAGGGAGAGGGAGAGAGAGCGAGAGAGACAGAGAGAGAGAGCGAGAGAGACAGAGAGAGAGAGAGAGAGAGCGAGAGAGACACAGAGAGAGAGAGGGAGAGGGAGAGAGAGCGAGAGAGAGAGGGAGAGGGAGAGAGAGCGAGAGAGACACAGAGAGAGAGAGACAGAGAGAGCGAGAGAGAGAGAGGGAGAGGGAGAGAGCGAGAGAGACACAGAGAGAGAGAGAGCGAGAGAGACAGAGAGAGAGAGAGAGAGAGGGAGAGGGAGGGAGAGAAAGGGATCAAGGGTAAATGAGCCGTATGTTTGGCCCAGGAATAAATGAACGGGGGCAGAGGGCAGCCCTTCAAGCCTGCTCCGCCATGTAATAAGATCACGATTCGTCCGATGGCCGACTCAAATCTGCACCCCGACTCCCACTCGCGCCCCCACTGATAACCTTTCACACCCCCCCCCCCCCCCCCCCCCCCACTGTTTCCCAAGAATCTCTCCAGCTTGGCCTCAAAAACAGACTGCTTCCACCGTCTTTTCAGGAAGAAATTTCCAGAGACACGCCGCGCCCCCCCCCCCCCCCTCCCCCTCCCCCCACCACGAGAGAGAGAAATTTAGCCTCATCTCCATTTTAAATGGGCCGGCCTTTATTTTTAAACGGTGACCTCTAGTTCCAGATTCTCCCACAAGAGGAAATATTCTCCATCAGAACAGCCATGGTCTCAACGAATGACAGAACAGGCTCGATGGGCCGAATAACCGTCTTTGGTCCCACGTCTTATGGTCTCCACATCCACCCTGTCAAGATCCGCCATGATCTGTCAATGGGGATGTCATAATATACACCAGTATATCATGGTGCAGACACACACTGATGGACACACACAGGGACCAATCAACATGTACAAACACCGCAGCCAATCACCAGTTAGAATACACACACTATAAAGGCAGAGGGCACCACGGTTCCCGCTCATTCTGGGTGCTGCCTCTCAGTGTAACAAGAACTCATCCAGCCCAGCACAGACTCACACCACGTGCTGAGAGAATCAACTGGTTCGGACAAGGCTAAGGTCTCCAGTTTAAGTTAGCATCATTTAGACCCACAGTCATCGTGTGTTAGTTAGTTAGAAGTAGTTAATAAAATGGAGTTGAACCTTCATCTGTGTTGGAAGTGTCTGTTCATCTCTCAAGCCTACACAAGCCAACACAACAGGGGACTTAGACTTAGACTTAGAACAGTACAGCACAGAACAGGCCCTTCGGCCCTCAATGTTGTGCCGAGCAATGATCACCCTACTCAAACCCACGTATCCACCCTATACCCGTAACTCAACACCCCCCCCTTAACCTTACTTTTTAGGACACTACGGTCAATTTATCGTGGCCAATCCACCTAACCCGCACATCTTTGGACTGTGGGAGGAAACCGGAGCACCCGGAGGAAACCCACGCACACATGGGGAGGACGTGCAGACTCCGCACAGACAGTGACCCAGCCGGGAACCGAACCTGGGACCCTGGAGCTGTGAAGCATTTATGCTAACCACCATGCTACCATGCTGCCCTCTTATTCTTCTGGTAAGAGGGACGCCTCTTATTCTTCTACGACACAAGCCTAGCCTGTCCAACCTTTGTCGTGATCAGACAGTGCAGCCATTATTGGGCTAGTGAACCTTCTGTGAACTGCTTCCAACGCAATTCCATTCCTCCTGAAATAAGGCTCAGTACTCCAGGCGTGGTCTCATTAGGGCTTGTCTTGGTGAATAAACTATAATATATACAAGACTTGACTAAATCATGACTGGCCTGGTTGTGGTCCCAGCTCCGCTTCCCTCTCTGCCCCCACCATAACTCTCGACTCACTTGCCTATCAAGTATCTGTCCAAGCCCAGCTTGAATAAATTCAATGACCCAGCCTCCACTGCTCTCAGGGGTGATCCTCTCAGAAAAGGAAATTCTCCTCATCCCTGTCTCAGAAGATAGACCTCTTGTTATTAAACTGTGTCCCCCACAAGGGGGAACAGCACCCCCCCCCCCCCCTCCCACCACCGGCCCTCCCCAGGATCTACCCCAAGCAAACCCGTCAGTCCCAGCCTGCTGAAAGTTCCCTCCTAATGTTGGCCCTTCGTCCCCGGAACGGGTTGAGCGGGACCTTCTCTGAGCCTCTTCTCGGTTTTCTGAGCTAAACCGTGAGTTTGGGCCCTGAAAAATTCGAGAGTGTTTATCTGAGCAGGTTGTGACAAAACCAATGTTTCTGATAAACTGAGGGTGAATATGTTAGTGTTTGTAGATATTGTTAATGTTAATAAATGTATTTAAGTGTAAAAAAAAAAAAAAAAAAAAAAAAAAAAAAAAAAAAAAAAAAAATCTGAGCAGGTTGTTCAACTTGCCTTGTCCAACATTGCTCTGGCTGAGCTTCACAGTTCCGGCTCGTTGGAGGCAGAAATGTACGTATGGAATGTCCAAATTTAGGACTTTTTAAACTCGTTTTTTTTCTCCTCATTGTTCAATCCTCACTTCCACCCGGTTGTGACATGATGCAAATCTCCAGCATGTGAAGAGTTAATGTTATGTTAAAACTAGCCACTAGGTGGGCAGCAGGGTAGCATGGTGGTTAGCATAAATGCTTCACAGCTCCAGGGTCCCAGGTTCGATTCCTGGCTGGGTCACTGTCTGTGTGGAGTCTGCACGTCCTCCCCGTGTCTGTGTGGGTATCCTCCGGGTGCTCCGGTTTCCTCCCACAGTCCAAAGATGTGCGGGTTAGGTGGATTGGCCGTGCTAAATTGCCCGTAGTGTCCTAATAAAAGTAAGGTTAAGGGGGGGGTTGTTGGGTTATGGGTATAGGGTGGATACGTGGGTTTGAGTAGGGTGATCATGGCTCGGCACAACATTGAGGGCCGAAGGGCCTGTTCTGTGCTGTGCTGTTCTATGTTCTAAGGGACGGTACTATAAAAGGCACTGACTCCTCGGCATATGGGAGACAGTGGAGTAGAGGAGACTTGAGTGACGTGCATAGTAACAGTATAGAAGATAGAATATAGTTAGAGTATAGAGATAGTGTTCGTGAGTGTAGTTTAATAATCCATTTGTTTACCGTAGGAATAAGTGTTGAACTCTAGATCAAGTGGTGTAAATAAAGTTAGTTTGGTTCTTGAAAAGAGTTTCAAGTGACTTTGTGAACGCTTTCCATCCAGGTCAACCTCGCAAAGATCACCACACCGGTGTCCCTGGAACTCATCTGTTCAAATTCACATCACCCCCTTTCCCCCCAACAAGGTCGTTGACATGAACAGATCTGAACCATCTGGTTGATAAGACGTCCGTTCCCATCACCCGCATTCAAACAGCCTCTGTCAGTCAGAACAAGGTTCAAAAACATTGACGACAAATCAGGAAAGGCAAAATACTGTGGTAACTAGTTTCGAGCCTGATTAAATCGGATATTTTAAATTCACGAATTGGGCACTTTAACTTGAACTGCAGTCGAACCTCAGGCAGGCTGCGGGGAAGTCAGACTTGCCCAAACACACACAACCCACAGACCAACTTCCAGAAACATGTCTGGAACACACCCACCAACCACCCATTAGGAGATTATGGCAGCCTATTGACAAACTCCGGTCTATTGTCCGCAGCCCAGATCCAGCCAGGCTCTCGAGTTTCTGCCGTACCATATATGGGGACAGGTGATGTGCAGCCCACACCACCAGGGATGGACACCTGGGCCGGGCTCCGGTATCCCGTCAACCCCACCACTGGGTGCTGAGAACTCCCCCTCCCGAGCCTCATTGGCAACAAGCCAGAGGAAATGGCAAAAGGACGTGAAGGGAGAGGGGGTAGAAACAGGCTCCTGCGGCACATCAGCAGCAAAGACCCCAGGCGGAGACACTCGAGACATTGTAGAAGGAAGTCAGGAGCTGCCAGTGAGGCTCACCTTCGTGACGGCGGACCAGAGGGACTCGAGAACCGGACACACAGTCAATCGAGTTTGTCGTATGAGGAGCGGTTGAGGACTCTGGGTCTGTACTCGTTGGGAGTTTAGAAGGATGAGGGAGAGATCTTATTGAAGCTTACAGGATACAGCGAGGCCTGGATAGAATGGACGTGGAGAGGATGTTTCCATGAGTAGGAAAAACTAGAACCAGAGGGCACCATCTCAGACTAAAGGGACGATCCTTTAAAACAGAGATGACGGGCAATTTCTTCAGCCAGAGGGTGGTGAATCTGTGGAACTCTTTGCCACAGAAGGCTGTGGAGGCCAAATCACTGAGTGTCTTTAAGACAGAGATAGATAGGTTCTTGATTAATAAGGGGATCAGGGGTTATGGGGAGAAGGCAGAGAATGGGGATGAGAAAAATATCAGCCATGATTGAATGGTGGAGCAGACTCAATGGGCCGAGTGGCCTAATTTTGACCCATGTCTTGTGGTCTTCCCTTTATGGGTAGTCGAACTGAATCTCGGGTGCTTCTAGTGTTATATATTTTGGGTTCATTTCTGGGTTAATTGTGTGTTTAATACAGGTTGCTGAATTTGTACCTGTGTTTGTCCCTTGTTCTCCTCACTATTAAAAGTGGGCAGCACGGTAGCATGGTGGTTAGCATAAATGCTTCACAGCTCCAGGGTCCCAGGTTCGATTCCCGGCTGGGTCACTGTCTGTGCGGAGTCTGCACATCCTCCCCGTGTCTGCGTGGGTTTCCTCCGGGTGCTCCGGTTTCCTCCCACAGTCCAAAGATGTGCGGGTTAGGTGGATTGGCCGTGCTAAATTGCCCTTAAATGTCCTAAAAAATAAGGTTAGTGGGTGGGGGGGGTTACTGGTACATCGCTCGGCACAACATCGAGGGCCGAAGGGCCTGTTCTGTGCTGTACTGTTCTATCTATTAAAAAGACAGCGAGGTGAGACCTTTGAGTAAGTGAAGTGCTGGAAAGTATCTGAATTGGGCAGATACAACAATACAAAGCTCAAAGTCCACTTGTCCCACTTCGGCAATGTTGTCTCTCTGTCCAGTGAAGCTTTTCTCTCTGCTTCCCCCCCCCCCCCCCCCCCCCCCCCCCACCCCGCCGTGTGTTTCTGGGCAGCGTTCCATTTGTCAGGATGCAACTCTCTGTTCCCGCTGCTCGTCAATAGGAATTCCCAGAAGCCACCCCTCCACCGCGGGAACATCGAATTCCGACCCTTGTGAATCCAGTTGGTTCCAGACAACTCAAGTTAAAAGCAGTCAATTTGCAGTGTCACTTCACACACCGCTTGTTTCCAATGTTTGCAATGGACACTTGTGAGGGTCGCCGCTTGGCCGTGGCCATTCAGCCCAGCCTCCTGCAGAGCCTAGCTCACTGGCTACGTGACAGGTGGCACAGTAGGGACCGGCTGGCATGGGATCAGCCTTTGCCACGCTCCCGAGCTCCTCTTTGTCTTCAATGCCCTGTGGAAGGAGGTCAGGAGTCCTGCCTGCATCAGCTGCCTCGGCGATCGATGGGGGTCAGAGTCCAATGGATAAGATTCCTCAGCCTCGCCAGGAAGGCAACTTTCCCTCCTGCTGCCACACCCAGCTCCTCAATGAGCAGTGACACTTGTCTCACCCTCGGCCTTATCTTCGTTAATTTGCTTTTAATTTTCTCCTGGTGCTCAGTGCATTTCTCCTTTCTGTTTTGGGATTTGTTATCTGTCAGCTGACTTGGACTTTGTGCTAATTAGAGCAATTATTCAGAGTCTGTGACTCCCTCTGGCTGTTCCTTGCAATGCCAGCTGACTGACATCTCCCAACTTTCCACTCTTCCTCGTGGCCTTCTTGCCGCTGGAGACTGCGAGCGTGCACGTGCTCACACCGTGACACCACGCCTCCCACGCCATGAACTGTGTCCTGTCCAAACCCAGCTCTCTCCAGCTGGGAATGACTGCTCTCCGCTCCTCAATGCCGGACGTTTACGGGAACAATACCAGGAAAGGAGAAGGGCTGCCGAAAATACTCCCACAACAATGTGTAGCCTGTTCTCCCCACATACAGTGCGCGCTCGCATGAACACTCCAGTCAACACAGTAGTCAGCATGAGTCGGCACATTCTGTCCCGGCGATGGTGGAGGCAGCATTGCAGCAAGCCAAAATCAAGCTGCAAGTTAATCAGCAGCAAATTATCTCCTTCCTTCAATCAGTATTTAAGCAGCTCATTTACGTGTGGGTCGAGCTCAGCGCGTAACCGCAAAGAATTGTGGGGTCAAACCACAGCCGAGCTGTTGAATAACCGAGTCTGACCCCCAGAGTTGAGTGCCGCACTGTCTGAGCCTCTGCCTTTTCGGACATGATATCATTTACTCCTAACAAATTCGGAAAGGTATATGGTGCCACGAGCATTTCTTGCCTATCCCGTGAGAAGGTGGTGATTGTCATGATATGCACACACACACACACACATCATGATATACAGACAGGCAGCTAATGAACACAGAGAACAGGACATGACCAATGAGCAGGCAGGATACTCAGGGGTGGGATCTGACTATAAAAGACAGGAGGCACTCACAATCCGCCTCTTTCCACTGATGAAGATCTAGAGAGTCAATCAAGGGTGTTGTTACAATCTCACACCCCCACCACATGGCTAAGAGCTAGTCTGGTTCAGACTGACAGAGTAACCGCTGGGGCAGCACGGTAGCATGGTGGTTAGCATCAATGCTTCACAGCTCCAGGGTCCCAGGTTCGATTCCCGGCTGGGTCACTGTCTGTGCGGAGTCTGCACGTCCTCCCCGTGTGTGCGTGGGTTTCCTCCGGGTGCTCCGGTTTCCTCCCACAGTCCAAAGATGTGCGGGTTAGGTGGATTGGCCATGCTAAATTGCCCGTAGTGTCCTAAAAAGTAAGGTTCTGGGGGGGTTGTTGGGTTACGGGTATAGGGTGGATACGTGGGTTTGAGTAGGGTGATCATTGCTCGGCACAACATCGAGGGCCGAAGGGCCTGTTCTGTGCTGTACTGTTCTATGTGTCGATAAGTAACCACACTTGGGTTAGCAGAGAGTCGAACTCACAGAGAACTGTGCCAGTGGTTCGATAAATCAGATTGAACTCACTTCAAAGTCTGGAGTACCTTTCTGATCGAAGCTGTATCCAGTTGCAGCCAGTGTTCAACCAGTGTACCTAACACGACAGTGGTGAGCTGCCTTCTTGAACCGCTATAGTCCATGTGGGGTAGGTTCTCTAAGGGAGGGAGTTGCAGGATTTTGACCCAGCGACAGTGAAGGAACGGCTGGTATATTTCCAGGTCAGGGTGGTGAGTGACTTGGAGATGAGCCTCCAGTTTCCATGTGTCTGCTGACCCTGTCCTTCTTGGTGGAAGCGGTCGTGGATTTGGAAGGTGCTGCCGAAGGAGCCTTGTTTAGTGAGTTACTGCACTGCATCTTGTAGATGGTGCACATTTCTGCAGCTGTGCAGAGGGCGTTTAAAGTGTTGGATGGGGAGCCAATCAAGCGGGGCTGCTTTGTCCTGGATGGTGTCGAGCTTCTTGAGTGTTGTTGGAGCTGTGCTCATCCAGGCACTGACCCTCTGACAGTGCGGCACTCCCTCAGTACTGACCCTCTGACAGTGCGGCACTCCCTCAGTACTGACCCTCTGACAGTGCGGCACTCCCTCAGTACTGACCCTCTGACAGTGCGGCACTCCCTCAGTACTGACCCTCTGACAGTGCGGCACTCCCTCAGTACTGACCCTCTGACAGTGCAGCACTCCCTCAGTACTGACCCTCTGACAGTGCAGCACTCCCTCAGTACTGACCCTCTGACAGTGCAGCACTCCCTCAGTACCAACCCTCTGACAGTGCGGCACTCCCTCAGTACTGACCATCTGACAGTGCAGCACTCCCTCAGTACTGACCCTCTGACAGTGCAGCACTCCCTCAGTACTGACCCTCTGACAGTGCAGCACTCCCTCAGTACTGACCCTCTGACAGTGCGGCGCTCCCTCAGTACTGACCCTCTAACAGTGCAGCACTCCCTCAGTACTGACCCTCTGACAGTGCGGCACTCCCTCAGTACTGACCCTCTGACAGTGCAGCACTCCCTCAGTACTGACCCTCTGACAGTGCGGCACTCCCTCAGTACTGACCCTCTGACAGTGCGGCACTCCCTCAGTACTGACCCTCTGACAGTGCGGCGCTCCCTCAGTACTGACCCTCTGACAGTGCAGCACTCCCTCAGTACTGACCCTCTGACAGTGCGGCACTCCCTCAGTACTGACCCTCTGACAGTGCAGCACTCCCTCAGTACTGACCCTCTGACAGTGCAGCACTCCCTCAGTACTGACCCTCTGACAGTGCGGCACTCCCTCAGTACTGACCCTCTGACAGTGCGGCACTCCCTCTGTACTGACCCTCTGACAGTGCGGCACTCCCTCAGTACTGACCCTCTGACAGTGCAGCACTCCCTCAGTTCTGACCCTCTGACAGTGCAGCACTCCCTCAGTACTGACCCTCTGACAGTGCGGCACTCCCTCAGAACTGACCCTCTGACAGTGCGGCACTCCCTCAGTACTGACCCTCTGACAGTGCGGAGCTCCCTCAGTACTGACCCTCTGACAGTGCAGCACTCCCTCAGGACTGACCCTCTAACAGTGCAGCACTCCCTCAGTACTGACCCTCTGACAGTGCAGCACTCCCTCAGTACTGACCCTCTGACAGTGCGGCACTCCCTCAGTACTGACCCTCTGACAGTGTGGCACTCCCTCAGTACTGACCCTCTGACAGTGCGGCACTCCCTCAGTACTGACCCTCTGACAGTGCAGCACTCCCTCAGTACTGACCCTCTGACAGTGCGGCACTCCCTCAGCACTGACCCTCTGACAGTGCAGCACTCCCTCAGTACTGACCCTCTGACAGTGCAGCACTCCCTCGGTACTGACCCTCTGACAGTGCGGCACTCCCTCAGCACTGACCCTCTGACAGTGCAGCACTCCCTCAGTACTGACCCTTTGACAGTGCGGCACTCCCTCAGTACTGACCCTCTGACAGTGCGGCACTCCCTCAGTACTGACCCTCTGACAGTGCAGCACTCCCTCAGTACTGACCCTCTGACAGTGCAGCTCTCCCTCAGTACTGACCCTCTGACAGTGCAGCACTCCCTCAGTACTGACCCTCTGACAGTGCAGCACTCCCTCAGTACTGACCCTCTGACAGTGCGGCACTCCCTCAGTACTGACCCTCTGACAGTGCAGCTCTCCCTCAGTACTGACCCTCTGACAGGGCGGCACTCCCTCAGTACTGACCCTCTGACAGTGCGGCACTTCCTCAGTACTGACCCTCTGACAGTGCGGCACTCCCTCAGTTCTGACCCTCTGACAGTGCGGCACTCCCTCAGTACTGACCCTCTGACAGTGCGGCACTCCCTCAGTACTGACCCTCTGACAGTGCAGCACTCCCTGAGTACTGACCCTCTGACAGTGCGGCACTCCCTCAGTACTGACCCTCTGACAGTGCGGCACTCCCTCAGTACTGACCCTCTGACAGTGCGGCACTCCCTCAGTACTGACCCTCTGACAGTGCGGCACTCCCTCAGTACTGACCCTCTGACAGTGCGGCGCTCCCTCAGTACTGACCCTCTGACAGTGCGGCACTCCCTCAGTACTGACCCTCTGACAGTGCGGCACTCCCTCAGTACTGACCCTCTGACAGTGCGGCACTCCCTCAGTACTGACCCTCTGACAGTGCAGCACTCCCTCAGTACTGACCCTCCCACAGCGCAGCACTCCCTCAGTACTGACCCTCTGACAGTGCAGCACTCCCTCAGTACTGACCCTCTGACAGTGCAGCACCCCCTCAGTACTGACCCTCTGACAGTGCAGCACTCCCTCAGTACTGACCCTCTGACAGTGCAGCACTCCCTCAGTACTGACCCTCTGACAGTGCAACACTCCCTCAGTACTGACCCTCTGACAGTGCGGCACTCCCTCAGTACTGACCCTCTGACAGTGCGGCACTCCCTCAGTACTGACCCTCTGACAGTGCGGCACTCCCTCAGTACTGACCCTCTGACAATGCGGCACTCCCTCAGGACTGACCCTCTGACAGTGCAGCACTCCTTCAGTACTGACCCTCTGACAGTGTAGCACTCCCTCAGTACTGACCCTCTGACAGTGCAGCACTCCCTCAGTACTGTCCCTCTGACAGTGCAGCACCCCCTCAGTACTGACCCTCTGACAGTGCAGCACCCCCTCAGTACTGACCCTCTGACAGTGCAGCACTCCCTCAGTACTGACCCTCTGACAGTGCAGCACTCCCTCAGTACTGACCCTCTGACAGTGCAGCACTCCCTCAGGACTGACCCTCTGACAGTGCAGCACTCCTTCAGTACTGACCCTCTGACAGTGTAGCACTCCCTCAGTACTGACCCTCTGACAGTGCAGCACTCCCTCAGTACTGTCCCTCTGACAGTGCAGCACCCCCTCAGTACTGACCCTCTGACAGTGCAGCACCCCCTCAGTACTGACCCTCTGACAGTGCAGCACTCCCTCAGTACTGACCCTCTGACAGTGCAGCACTCCCTCAGTACTGACCCTCTGACAGTGCAGCACCCCCTCAGTACTGACCCTCTGACAGTGCAGCACCCCCTCAGTACTGACCCTCTGACAGTGCAGCACTCCCTCAGTACTGACCCTCTGACAGTGCAGCACTCCCTCAGTACTGACCCTCTGACAGTGCGGCACTCCCTCAGTACTGCCCCTCTGACAGTGCGGCACTCCCTCAGTACTGACCCTCTGACAGTGCGGCACTCCCTCAGTACTGACCCTCTGACAGTGCGGCCCTCCCTCAGTACTGACCCTCTGACAGTGCGGCACTCCCTCAGTACTGACCCTCTGACAGTGCGGCACCTCCTCTGTACCTGAGTGTATGGCCAACCTTTATTCTGTTCGAGATGCCGAAGTGAATTCTGTGCCGGACCTCAGTGACCCTGGGGTACAAGCAACACCCTGATCTCTTGGCAAACGTTGTTCCTTCTGCAACGCGACAGCTCCTAAGCATCGGGGACATGCACCTTGAAGTTATGAAAAAGTGTCAGCGGAGCCTCATTGTGACTGTAATGAGAGGCTCAATGGAGGAGTTGTGTTTGAAGGAGGCTCTTCAGTTGGAGAGAGGGAGGTTGAGAGGTTTATCCGGGGAATTGCTGAGTTTGAGAATAAAGAGGATGTGTAGATGGAGAAAGAAGAAGTAGCCAATTACATAGAACATAGAACACTACAGCGCAGTACGGGCCCTTTGGCCCTCGATGTTGCGCCGACCTGTGAAACCATCTGAAGCCTATCTGACCTACACTATTCCATTTTCATCCATATGTCTATCCAGTGACCACTTAAATGCCCTTAAAGTTGGCGAGTCTACTACTGTTGCAGGCAGGGCGTTCCACACCCCTACTACTCTCTGAGTAAAGAAACTGCCTCTGATATCTGTCCTATATCTACCACCCCTCAATTTAAAGCTATGTCCCCTCGTGTTGGTCATCACCATCCGAGGAAAGAGACTCTCACTGTCCACCCTATCTAACCCTCTGACTATCTTATATGTCTCTATTAAGTCACCTCTCAGCCTTCTCCTCTCTAACGAAAACAACCTCAATTCCCTGAGCCTTTCCTCGTAAGACCTTCCCTCCATACCAGGCAACATCCTAGTAAATCTCCTCTGAACCCTTTCCAAAGCTTCCACATCCTTCCTATAATGTGGTGACCAGAACTGCACGCAGTACTCCAGGTGCGGCCGCACCAGAGTTATGTACAGCTGCAGCATGACCTCGTGGCTCCGAAACTCAATCCCCCTGCTTATAAAGGCTAGCACACCATATGCCTTCTTAACAGCCCTATTAACCTGGGTGGCAACTTTCAGGGATTTAATTGTTACATTATTGACTGTAGGGCCCTGTCACAAGATATAGGGGATAACCTGATGTCCTTATCACAGCCACTGACTGCCAACGAAGATGCAATGTGGGCAGTGTGCCATAGAATGTCACTTGTTTTGGACATGCAGCTTTTATCAAATCGCAGAAAAAGATGCAATTGTTGTCTGTGGGCTTTGCTGACTTGCAGGCAGATCCATCAGTGAATGGATTGAAGAAGCTGGATCTCGGGATTTCAGGATCAGGCTGCTCCAAGCACAGTTCCGGTGATGAGGAGGAGCCACTCCTCGAAGAGGGTGCTGAATTTGTGAAACTCGCCACCCCAGAGTACGGTGGAACAGGAGACATTAATAATAATAATAATAATCTTTAGTGTCACAGATAGGCTTACATTAACACTGCAATGAAGTTACTGTGAAAATCCCCTCGTCGCCACACTCCGGCGCCTGTTCGGGTACACAGAGGGAGAATTCAGAATGTCCAATTCACCCAGCAAGCACGTCTTTCGGGACTTGTAGGAGGAAACCGGAGCACCCGGAGGAAACCCACGCGGACACGGGGAGAACGTGCAGACTCCGCACAGACAGTGACCCAAGCCGGGAATCGAACCTGGGACCCTGGTGCTGTGAAGCCACAGTGCTAACCACTGTGTTACAATGCTGCTCTTGGTTGCAAGAAGGAGATATATATGTTTCTGGTAGAAAGCGGGTCAAAGGGATATGGGGAACAGGCTGGGAGGTGGATTTGAGACCAGGAAGAGTGTGGCGATCCGCTGTGTAACTGTGTGTACCTGTATTAGGGGATGTACAGTAGTACCTACACTACAGGTTCGACGGTCGCCCCTGCCGGCTAGCTCCGCCCACAAGGAGCCGTATAAATATGCATGACTTCTCCTGATCAGCCATTCTACCAGCTGCAGTCGGAGGCCACTGTAATAAAGCCTCTATTGCACCAATTCGAGTCTTTAGTACAATTGAGAGTGCATCAAAGAGATCAGCCATGATCTGATTGAACGGCGGAGCAGGCTCGAGGGGCTGAATGGCCCATTTCTGCTCCTAACTCCTCTGTTCCTACGAGAGGGACTTGACTTAACCCTTCACACACTGCAAAACATCAGCTGAGCCATATGGTTCAGGAATTGCATTGCCAGGGCCGGCTAGCCGATGGTAGTGGCACTTTCAAAGAAGGACTATTCCCAAATCCCCCCCACACCGATAGCCGAGCAGGTGGAGCAAAAGGGTTTGGATGGAATTCGAGGTGTGTTTCGTGCTAACGAGGGATGGTGGGATCACCTCTCAGCTGTCTACGACCAGATGTCTCCCAGGGCCAGCGTTTTAAATCTTCTGAAGGTTGGGATTTTCAGTTGCCAGCACAAAGCAAGCTTCTGGCTAAGGTTTAAAAAAGCAGGTCACACGAGATCCCAAAATACACTCACTTCCTCTTGCAAACGGACAGTCACCAGCACGAGTAAAGTCTTCATCCAGAAAAACCCAAAGAATGTGCCTCAGTGATAAGAGAAAGGCAATGTAGGAAGTAAATCAGATGTTCCAATTTCAACGCTGACCTCGATGGGAACTCTCTCCTGGCGATGAGGGGGAACGGAAGTGAGAAATCTCTGGGTCCTCACGTGTTTTGTCCAACAGATGGAAGTGAATCCGTCTCTCTCTCTCTCTCTCTCTCTCCCCGGATTGAGTGCTTGCGAGACAAGCTTCTTGATGGAGCGTGGTCCTTCTTGTCCTGTTGGATTGAAGATCGATCTGTTCCCTCCCCTGGTTCTGGGGAACAAATTAATTTGAGATCTGCTGTCAGCTTCAGTCATCTTCAATAATGTTCCGATGGTGGGTTGGAGAGTTTATTCGGGATCTCAAGGGGGAGCTTAAGCTATCCAAAAGTAAAAGAGGCGATTGGTCTAGGAGATTCCTCAACCAGAGGGGGAAAGGAGTGTCTTCAGACAAGGTGGACCTCGGGGGGGGGGGGGGGGGGCATGTCGTTGGAAGTCACGCGTTGGGTTGCTCCTGCTCCAGGCTCTGGTTATTGGGGTTTAATACCCCGGTTCCTGGGGCAGGTTCTGAACAAGCTGATGCAGGAAGGTATAAGGAAGGACGGGAATGTCAAAGAGCCAGAAAATAGCCGCTGGGAAGATGGGGGGGGGGGGGGGGGGGGGGGGAGTTCGCCGTCGAGTGATAGGGTCAGCCCAGCAGCAGGAAAGATTTTTTTAAAAATTTTTTATAAATTTAGATTACCCAATCATTTTTCCAATTAAGGGGCAATTTAGAGTGGCCAATCCACCTAGCTTGCACGTTTTTGGGTTGTGGGGGGCGAAACCCACGCAGACACGGGGAGAATGTGCAAACTCCACACGGACAGTGACCCAGAGCCGGGATCGAACCTGGGACCTCGGCGCCGTGAGGCGGTTGTGCTAACCACTAGGCCACCGTGCTGCCCTTGCAGCAGGAAAGATGGCAGAGACTGGGTGGCTGGGGGCGGGGCGGAGCCCTTCACAGTGGCAAACTCTGACCGAGGTGATGACGGGAGAGTTTGACAGGCAGCCTGCCAAACAGGTGGAGGTGACGAATGAGGAGATGACGGCAGCGATGATGGAGCTGGCGGAGGCAACGGTACCAAAGAGATGGGCCGAGGTGCGGGAGCAAGGGCAGACGTTGAACATAGAACATAGAACATAGAACAGTACAGCACAGAACAGGCCCTTCGGCCCTCAATGTTGTGCCGAGCAATGATCACCCTACCCAAACCCACGTATCCACCCTATACCCGTAACCCAACAACCCCCCCTTAACCTAGGACACTACGGGCAATTTAGCATGGCCAATCCACCTAACCCGCACATCTTTGGACAGTGGGAGGAAACCGGAGCACCCGGAGGAAACCCACGCACACAGGGGGAGGACGTGCAGACTCCACACAGACAGTGACCCAGCCGGGAATCGAACCTGGGACCCTGGAGCTGTGAAGCATTTATGCTAACCACCATGCTGCCCCATGAAGTGGGTGGAGGAGGCTCAGTCACAGCATAGTGACCTTGCTGGGGGAGGAGCTACGGAGGGCGGTGCCGGCCAGCCGCTGAGAGACAAGGTGGAGGATCTGGAGAACAGGTCGAGGCAGCAGAATCGTGGGCCTGCGGTCCCAGGCCGACTGAGTACTTTGCGAAGGTGTTGGCGGAGTTGTTGGGGGAGGGGCAAGACCCTCCCGTTATGAACTGGACAGGGCTGATCGCTCACTGAGGCCCAGGTCAAAGACAAACAAGCCGCCAAGGGCTGTTATAATTTGTTTCCACAAAGTCCATGTCAAGGAGTAGGCCCTGAGTGAAACAAAGGCATGAGATGCAGTGGGAAGGAGCTGGTATTTGTATATACCAGGATGTAGCTGTGGAGATGCCGAGAAGGTGGGCAAGGTCAAGGTGGTACTCTTCAGCAATTGTCGACCCGGCGAAGCTGAGGGTGACCTCCAACTCGAGGGACTTGTACTTTGAGAGGGTGGAGGCGGAGGAGGCGTTCGTGAAAGCTAAAGGAGAAAATGAAATTGAGAGATGGGACTGGGGTTTGATTCTGGACTGAATGAAGGGGGGGGGGGGGAAATGTTGTCCACAGCCGCATTGTTTGAGGATGTGTGTGGGTACAGTTGGTTTTTTTGGGTTGATGATTGGCGAAGGGTAGTGTACCCTCTGCTATAGGTTACAGCAGGTATGAGATCATTGAGAACATTGAGCTTTGGGGTTGTGCCATTTTTGCGGGGGGGGGGCTGGGTTTTTAGTGTTTCTTTTGCAGGGACTGGGTCATGGGGGAGGGGATTGGGAAGAGGAGGGTCCGAGGGCAGGAGCCGCCACACTAGCACTGGGTGGGGGAGGGGCCGCGGGCGTTGGAACCAGGTGGAATGGGTTTCAATGTGCCTGAGGGTAAGGGGGGGGGTTGAGTGGTGGGGGGGATGGGATCGATACCGGGAGAGGGATTTTCGAGAGGAAGTGGATGGGGGATTCTGGGACGGGGCAGGTTAGGTCCAGTGGACAGGGCCGGGGTTATGATGAGGGCAGATAGGAGGGGCGGGGGTGGGGGGGGGGGGGGGGGGGGGGGGAGAGGTGAGAGACCCCCCCCCCCCAGTCAGAAAAGTGAGGTGGTACATGAGGGGATTAGGGGGGAACCACTGAAAAGGTTGTTGGCGTGGTGAATCATAATAGCACAATTCACACTGTTATCACACATGTTGTACCAAGCCTCTGTAAGCTCGGCACGCGAGCAGTTGCGCGGCTCTGCCCCTAGGGGAGGTGAACTGGGCTCCACCCTTGGCTCCGCCCATTACTCCTCCCCCCACAGGTTGTTTAAAGTCGGGAGCCTGCCTGCCAGTTCATCTAGAGTTCATCTCGTCACATCTCGTCTCTGTTGTAAGACGATTAAAACCACTGTTCACTTCTAATTATGTGTCGCGTGAATTGGTGGTCTAATCAGAAGGTATTTGCACATTTAAAGCGTCTAAAGGCCAAGGTGGTGATGCTGCAGGAGACCCACCTGAGGGTGAAGGACCAGGTGAGGCTCAGGAAGGGTCGGGTAGGTCAAGCTTCCCGTTCGGGATGTGATAGCGGGGTTCAGGGGGGGTAGCGGTATTGGTGGGCAAGAGGGTGAGGTTTCAGCTGGAGAAGGTGGGGGGGGGGGCAGGTACGTGATTGGGGCGGCACGGTAGCACAGTGGTTAGCACTGTTGCTTCACAGCGCCAGGGTCCCAGGTTCGGTTCCCGGCTCGGGTGACTGTCTGTGCGGAGTCTGCACGTTCTCCCCGTGTCTGCGTGGGTTTCCTCCGGGGGCTCCGGTTTCCTCCCACAAGTCCTGAAAGACGTGCTTGTGAGACTGGAGTATGGTGCAAGAGCTGAAAGTGTTTAAGTCTCAGCCATGCTGGCTGGCCCAGTGGGGGGGGGGGGGGGGGGGGGGGGGTGCGGGGTGCGGGGGGGGGGGAGGGGGAGGAGGAGTGGACCCGTGGAAGCTCCTCCACCCGAGGGAGAGTGAGTATTTGTTTTTCTCCCCGGTAGGCATCATTGGCCGGGGTCAAAGGGTCGGAGTATTCAGCAATAGCGATTTTGGAGCATGCGCCACATTGGGTGGATGTGGTTCTGGAGGAGGGGGGGGGGGGGTAGCTCAGAAGCCGGGGAGAATGGACGTGGGGCTGTTAGGGGACCGGAGAATAGTTGATAAGATTGGGAAGGTGATCGAAGAATATGCAAGGTATAATTGCACAGCGGACGTTTCGCAGGTGGTGGTCTGGGAGGTTCTGAAGGCAGTAGTGAGGTGGACGGAGAACATCCCATTGGCTGTCAGTCTCTCAGTTAATCCTGCCTTCTTATTGGCTCAGAGCCCTGTCGCCCGCCCAAACCCCATTGCAGGGTGTGAGTGGAGAAAGGGGCATTTCATTCCCTCTTGAGGCGGGTGAGGAGGAGAAAGGGGAGGGAGAGAGAGAGAGTTTACCGAACACGTGACTGTGACAGGGGCAGTGATATCTCATCACTTGTGTCAGACATGAGCACGCCTGCCTCTTACCTCTCTCTCAGCTGCCATCTACCTCCTGTGGTTTGGCTGTCGAGACAGTGGTCGAGGGATAAACATTGGCCTGGGAAAGCGGGAAGATCTGGGAAATGGCGTTGACATCCCCTTGGGAAGACAGGGAGGAGCCCTGGGTTTTAACGACTCGCCTGAAAGACAGCACTTCTGACTGGGCAGCACCAGCGCCGGCCCTAGGGTTGCTGGCGCCCCGGGCAAGCTGAACTTCGGCGCCCTTGGGGGGGGTGGGGGGGGGGGGCCGAGAGAGGAGAGGGGGGAGAGGGGGGGCGGGGCCGAGAGGGGAGAGGGGGGCGGGGCCGAAAGGGGAGGGACCCGAGGGGGGGCGGACCTGAGGGGGGGGGGGCGGGGGAACGGACCCGAGGGGGGGGGGGAGCGGACCAAGCGAGGGGGCGGGGCGGACCGAGGGGGGGGGCGCCCTGGGGGAGGGCGGCCACCGCGCATGCGCTGGTTGGCACCGGCCCAACTGCGCATGCGCGGGACCCGAGTCTCTGGCGCCCCCTAGCACATGGCGCCCCGGGCGACTGCCCGAGTTGCCGGTGCCTTGAGCCGGCCCTGGGCAGCACTCCACGGTCCCTGGTGATTGGGTGCTGGACTGCCTTGGAACCGGCACCTCCTGACTGACAGAGAAAAGAAGACAAACAGAAAAACTCTGCTTCCTCCATTCACGCTACGGTTCAATTTTTACCCCTTATCTCTGCTGTGCCTCAGTGGAGAAGATTAATCATTCATTAAATTGTGTAATAAAACCTTCCTTAGTCACAGACCGTGAAAGATTTGGCACTGGCCGCTCCAAGCTACCAGTGTGCGAGATTGTAATCCAGTTGGAGAGAACACATTGGCATTTGGTAAAGGCTGTGACATTACGTTGATGTGGTTCGGTATTCAGCAGTGCCTTAGATATAGAACATAGAACATAGAACAGTACAGCACAGAACAGGCCCTTCGGCCCTCGATGTTGTGCCGAGCAATGATCACCCTACTTAAACCCACGTAACCCGTATACCCGTAACCCAACAATCCCCCCATTAACCTTACACTACGGGCAATTTAACATGGCCAATCCACCTAACCCGCACATCTTTGGACTGTGGGAGGAAACCGGAGCACCCGGAGGAAACCCACGCACACACGGGGAGGACGTGCAGACTCCACACAGACAGTGACCCAGCCGGGAATCGAACCTGGGACCCTGGAGCTGTGAAGCATTGATGCTAACCACCATGCTACCGTGAGGCCCCAAATAGGACAGGGCACTTCACATGAATCAAAGTGAGACTTGTCCAGAGGTCAAGCGACCAACGGTTTCAAGGAACCCCCTCAATTGGAGGGCAGCGACGTGGGGGAGGGGGGGGGAAACTTGGGAGGGGATTCCAGAGCTTAGCGACTGAAGGATTGAGCAGTGGAACAATTAAGCGATTGCTAGGGTGGAGGGAATCGGATGAGAGAACGAGGGGGTTTGTAAAGCTGGAGGAGGCGAGAATCATACAGTGCAGAAGATGGCCAATTGGCCCTTAGAAAGAGCACCCTACCTAAGCCCCCCCACCTCCACCCTTTCCCTGTCATCCAACCTGACCTTGGGTTAGGGAGGGAGGGAGGTGAGGAATTTGAAGGTTGCAGGATGGGAATGGTGAAGGAGAAGCATTGTTGGATTGAGATCTGATGTGGGTCAATGAGCACAGACAGTGATGGCTGACGGTTCCCTCCCCCCAGATGTGACTGGAGACTGTCTGAGGAACATTTGAGGAGCACGAGGGAGTTGCTTAGCCTTTTGCAGGGGAAACGGAATTTGCAGCTACCCATTCCTTTCTTTCCCAATCCCTGAGTCACCCACGGCACAGTGTTATTTGGTGAGATGTGGAGCTGACTCCAATCCTTTGCCGGACTCAAGGGCGGAATGGACTCTCTCTCTGACCCCCTTGTATAGACTTTCATCCAGAACGCCATTTCAACATCATCTTACTGAGTGCCTGAGAATGGGCAAAACACAACATTGAGGGATTAGAGCCATTTCACATCACATTCCTTGAGCAACCACAACATCCCAATCCAGGGAGGTGACCTGCAGGCAGGTGATAGGGGAAGGATCAGAATTTCCTTGGCTCAGATTAAACAGGGAGAATGCTGACAGTCAGAGTGAACCAAACTTCAGCTCATGTTCTGAAGGAGTCTTTTCAGGCGCTTCACATCACAGAGGATACAGGAGCGTTCTGTTCACGAAAGAAACATTTCCCCTCTCCTCGGAATAGACAGAGTGGCTCAACATTTGAGTCAAGGCCTGAATGCACTCGTCCCTTTCCGGGAAGCTCCGACAGCGACTTGCTCCCATGTCAACTCCGAGAGCTTTTAATCCTATTGAAGTTGCCATAGTGACAATCAATAGACAGCAGCTTGTGGAACATTATCTGCCTGATTCATAGATGCAGGTGACTGGGAATAGCGTCAAGCTCTCCATGGTACCCAGGTGTCCAGTGTTGTACAGGCCTTAGGCAAAGGGCACAGTGCAGACAGGAACATCCTTCACCCAGTGTCTGATTACCCCGGCTGAGTCAGTCCACACAATTGTGGCCATCTATTTAGTGGTGTACGTGCTTGTGCGTGTCGACCACTCAAAGGTCAGGTGACACCCCACAGATGATCTGGTCATTTTACCGCCAGGCTGATTTCTTGGATCTTGCTGTGCATGCGTTAGCTGCCACGGTTTCTGTGTCGCTGGGCCGGGCATGGCTTTGAGCTGGCACCATTCTTGAGAATGATTGGCCGATAGTTGGGTGCCCACTGACTGCGCAGCTTGTGGGTTGAAGGATTCTGGAGGTTGACAAGGGGACCTTGAGCTTGATGAAGAATCAATGATAATTCAGCGGGAATAGCCATTCAAATTCAGACGCAGGAGTACAGATACCGAAGCACCAATCAAAGAACAAAGATTTGACTCTCTTAACTTGAAGCAGATTGTTCCCTGGTTTAATGATGACTTATTCACTGTACAAGATGCAACCTCTCATAAGGGATTGGGTAAACATGCTGTGGGTTGAGTTGTTAAGCCAAGGCACGAGTGAACAGTTATCCACAGATATAGATCCTGAAGGCATCAGGGCTGTGCGGCTGTGCTCTGCTCAAAGCAAAAGTGAAACTCAGACTGGATCACACGACACAGTAGGGTGATCATTGCTCAGCACAACATCGAGGGCCGAAGGGCCTGTTCTGTGCTGTATTGTTCTATGTTCTATGTTCTATCATTGGACTGTGGGAGGAAAGCGGAGCGCCCGGAGGAAACCCACGCAGACACGGGGAGGACGTGCAGACTCCCATGGCTGGAATCGAACCCGGGGCCCTGGCACTGTGAGGCAGCAGTGCTAACCACTGTGCTGTGCCACCCCTGCCTTTGTTAGCTCGAGACCAGTGATCCTCGAGTCGCCTTTCCTCCTTCCCCAACACCTTGTCCGTATCTGAACTCATTGCGAGTTCTATTCATCCATTTTTCACCTCGGCCTACGCTATCTCTGCAACTTCTCCATTCCTACTCTCATCTGACATGTCCGTGTACCTCCCATGACAAACACTTCAGAATTCCCAATTTTAATTGTTCCCCATTGGCAGACATGTCTTCAGCTGCCTTCCATACGCTCTGGAATTTCCTTCTCGAGTCCCTCCATTCCCCCTTTAACGTGCTTCTTCAAATATATCCCTTTGGCCAAGACTTTCCTCATCTGCCGCCGAACGCTCCTCACATGGCTTGGTGTCGACGTTTGGTGACGCAGCCACGTGAGGAGGTGTGGCACGATGAACTGTCTACTCAACATTAATCAGTCAAGGTTTCGTTTGAACCATCAATCTTCTTTATTCCTCGGCGACGTCACCTTCTCCTGTTCTCATCCAGCCAACAACCGAAACAGATTCATTACACTTTGCTGCTGGGCTTGATGACTGGGCCATACTTTCCTGGGGCCTACGTGTCTCACGGCCTTGAGGTCATAAAGATTGAACGTGTCAGATCTCCACCTTCAGCAGCAGACAGCTGTCAAGGGTTTTCATCAATAAAGGAGGACCATGATACAGACCAGGTGACAAATCGTTTACTATTCACAAAATTAACCAGCGTGTCACAGAAACACAGGATTGTTACAGCGCAGAAAGCGGTCGTTCGGCCCATCCAGTCTGTACCGGCTCGCTGAATGGACGACTCGCCCAGTTCAGTTTCCCCGCCTTCCCCCCTGCGATCCCGCACATTCTCGGCCTGTGAGCAGAACCCACAAACTCGGCCCTGCTGCTAACGTCTGCAAGCTTCCTATCTGTGGGTACACAGGGGGGGGCGGGTTCCCAGCTGCCGGACACCGCGAGCAGGGTTCCCGATCCGGTGGAGAATCGAGGGCCGGGCTGAATGGCGACGCTCCGGCACCCTGCTGGCGGCAGCAGTGAACGACACCACCCCGGTGGGAGAATGCAAGTGGGTCACTTTCACCCATTTGCATCTGATTAATGGGCTGGATGCCCGATTCTCCAACCCCCCCCCCCCCCCCCACCCCGCCATTATTCTCCAGGCACCCCTCCCCCCCCCCCCCCCCGCTCCGCCCTTTCCCACGATGCACAGGCCTCGGAGCCGGGATTCACGCGGGCGTGGATTGGTGAAGGTATTTCCAATCGTAGCCATGGTGTGATAGGCCTCGGGGTGAGTCCAGGTTGCACGTGTGTAGCACAGGTGCCCCCTAAAGTCCATCAGAGAGCCCCCTCCCTCCCCACAATGCAAATCCTGCACCCCCCAGCCCCTGCACAATACCTCAAGTCAGACTCCCCCATCAGAGACTCCTGCCCAGGGAGAGCAGTCCAGGCAGTTGGTCGAATAATCACTGCATTTTCTCTTACCCTTTCCCGACATCTGCTGCCTCAGACAGAAGTGCAACTGTTACAAGTGCCAGAGGCTTCCCGGAGAGCCCAGCCTTATAATCCCATGACAGCCTTTGAAATGCAGACCTTTCATTCAATTTTATACATAAATACAATGCATTAGCCAGTGATTGACAGTTTTATTACCCCATAGGCAGCATCTCTGAGGGTTGTTTATTGACCTTTCCCTTCACGCTTGAATGCATATCCATTATCCTGCTTTGAGGCTAACCACAATGTTTAGAAACACACTAGCTATGATTGACAGCTCCTCACCTCATCAAAGGCAGCTAAGTGCTTTGACCTCCTCTTTTCAGAGCAGGGAGCAGCGGACTGCCATTTTGATCAGGTGGCCTGAAACTGGGATTCTGAGCGGAATACCACGCGCTCCCGTCCATGCATACATTTGTATGTCAATGGAGAGGGAATGGCATACCAGCCCCACTCCTGGCATCAACGGAGACTCGGAGCGATCCTACTCTTCTCCCAGAAGGAGAATCCTACCCATGTTCTCACCCGTCCTGTTTAAATACATGAATTCACAACATGTTCACTCAATCCCTGATGATCAATTGGTGCCTTTGTATCATTAATATGCACACAACACTGGGTTAAAAAGTTTCCTTACAATTTCCGAGTGGAAAGGTTCCTTCAGGTCACCTGTCAGTTAAGTTTGTTTAAGTTTAAACCATGGCACGTTCGATCTTCCCTGACAGTTGTAACCTTTCAATGATGACATATTTGTTGCTTCTCGAGTGACTCACTATCCATTTTCCAAAATAGAAGTGTGCACACAACTCAGTTTGTTTTATTCATTCACAGGCTGTGGCGCGTCGCTGGGCCGACCAGCATTTATTGCCCATCTCCAGTTGCCCTCGGGACGTGGTGTTGAGCTGTCTTCTTGAACCGCTGCAGTCCATCAGTTGTAGGTAGACCCACTGTGCTCTTAGGGAGGGAGTTCAAGGATGTTGCCCAAGCGACAGTGAAGGAACGGCCGATATATTTCCAAGTCAGGGTGGGGAGTGACTCGGAGGGGAACCTCCAGGTGGTGGGGTTCCCAGGTAGCTGCTCCTCTTGTCCTTCTCGATGGCAGAGGTCATGGGTTTGGAAGGTGTTGTTGAAGGAGCCTTGGTGAGTTCCTGCAGTGCATCTTGTAGATGGTACACACGGCTGCCACTGTGCATGATGCTGGAGGGAACGAATAATGAAGGTGGTGGATGGGGTGACAATCAATTGAGCTTCTTTATCCTGGATGGTATCGAGCTTCATCAATGTGGAGGTGCTGCATCCGGGAGATGGCCTGAACACTCTCCACCTTGTGGGAGGCTTGTTTTTCATTTTCTGCCTGTTGTGTGCTGTGAATCGCGATTTTTAGCGTGCTCATGCACAGTACACGTTTCAATCACGACTGGCAGGGTCATGTGCTTGATTTTCAACACTTGCTCTCGCAGAGGATCAGAGTGGACTCCAAAAACAATTTGGTCTCTGATCATGGAGTCAGTAATATCACTGAAGTTGCAGGATTGCGCGAGCAGTCTAAACTAGTCTTAGTTAGATAGGAGGTGAAGGATTTATCTCTATCTTGCATCCTCTGCTTGAAGATGTAGCGCTCGAAGATTTCATTGGTGTCCACCTCGCAGTGGCTGTCGAATTTGTCCAGGATGGTTTGGTACTTTGTTTTGTCCTGACCTTCGGAAAAGTGAAAGGAGTTGAAGATCTCTATCGCTTGGTCACCCGCAGTGGTGAGCAGAAGAGCTATCTTCCGAGCATTGGTCGCGCCATTGAGGTCGGATGCTTCCACGTATCGTTGAAATTTCTCCTTGAATGATCCCCAGTTGGCACTAAGATTGCTGGTGGCCCTGAGCTGATGAGGAGCCTGAATCTTGTCCATTGTGCCTGCTTCAGTAGCTGGTTGTCACGGATCTCGCTGTGTTCAACTAAACAGATTGAACAGTCACTCCTGGTATCATGTTGTGTTCTGCTGCTTCGGAGAACACAGGCTGCTACTTGATGCAGTTTTAACTAAAGGATGCTCCAGGCTTTGAAGTGAGTTCAACGTGTTTATTGAACTATTAACACAGTTCTTAAATGAGTTTGACTCTCTGCTAATCTAACTGTAGTAACTCAGTCTAACTGTACCAGCTTGCTCTAAGCCACGGGGTGTGATGCTGCTGAGCAAACCTGTCTAACTCTCGAGATGTCTGTCCGTGGAAAGAGGTTGTGAGTGCCTCATCCCTTTTATAGTGTTTATGTCATGCCCCCTCCCTCCCCCTCCCTCCTCCTCCCCCTTCCTCCCCCCACCCCTCACCCGACACAACACAGTCACCGGTCAACTGAAAGCTAAGTTACTGTGGCTGCTGGAAATACCCACAGGGTCTGTCAGCGCCTGCAGGGGAGAGAGAGAAAGAAACAGATCCCTTCTGCTGAACCTACCGATGATGGTCACAACTCATTTCAGCTGCTTACTCAATGGTTGGTTTAACAGGCTGAGTGAAGATTAACCACTGCATCAGCTGGCTGGCTGTGTCAAGAAATCCACACCTGGGGAAACGAGAGGATGAAAAGTACTTAATCAGCCGGAATACATCTTCCCGGGAAGAGAATCCAACATTGGCATCTTCCCTGGTGCCAAGCAGACGTCAAGGGTTGTGTGGCTGGACTGAAGCTGTTGGCGGGAGACATTGATTTGAGGAGCAAATACCTTGGACCTCTTGACCTTCCTGTTGTCAGGAGTAAGCAGTGGCCCTTTGCCTCCTGCACAGGCCATTGGTCCCAATGCAGCAGTTTGGGGAACCCAGCCCTGCAGGATTGGCCGACAGTCTCCAGCAATTGCACATCAATCGCCGGGACACTGCCACCCTGGGGCAAGATCACCGTGACATTTTAACAAGTAGTTACTTTCGTCGCGTTCTTTGAATCTACCTTTCTGCCAGATCTATAAATATTGAAGATGAGGGGGGAAAGAGGCTGTTCAAGCACCGGCTAATTGGCCTACTTCCTTCTCGCTGAACGTAGGAAGGCCGTATGTCAGGACGCATTGGCCGACTATTGGCTAGAGGGTGGGAGAAAGTTTGATAAAACTTCAGGTAATACCTGGGATTACATTTGGCCACGCTGGCTGCAGCTCATGGTCCTCGTCAACCTGCTTACCGACCACTCCTTATGCTGTTTGTGTACTTTTATCTTTAATTTAGAGGACCCAATTCATTTTCTTCCCCATTAAGGGACATTTTAGCCTGACCAATCCACCTACCCGGCACATCTTTTGGGCTGTGGGGGGGGGAGACCCACGCAGACACGGGGAGAATGTGCAAACTCCACACACGGACAGTGACCCGGGGCCGGGATCGAACCCGGGTCCTCGGCACCGTGAGGCAGCAGTGCTCACGGGATTATTATTTAAACGATAAAATATTAAAGCATGCCGCTGTTCAGAGAGACTTGGGTGTGCTAGTGCATGAGTCACAGAAGGTTGGTTTACAAGTGCAACAAGTGATTAAGAAGGCAAATGGAATTTTGTCCTTCATTGCTAGAGGGATAGAGTTTAAGACTAGGGAGGTTATGTTGCAATTGTATAAGGTATTAGTGCGGCCACACCTGGAGTATTGTGTTCAGTTTTGGTCTCCTTACTTGAGAAAGGACGTACTGGCGCTGGAGGGTGTGCAGAGGAGATTCACTAGGTTAATCCCAGAGCTGAAGGGGTTGGATTATGAGGAGAGGTTGAGTAGACTGGGACTGTACTCGTTGGAATTTAGAAGGATGAGGGGGGATATTATAGAAACATTTAAAATTATGAAGGGAATAGATAGGATAGATGCGGGCAGGTTGTTTCCACTGGCGGGTGACAGCAGAACTAGGGGGCATAGCCTCAAAATAAGGGGAAGTAGATTTAGGACTGAGTTTAGGAGGAACTTCTTCACCCAAAGGGTTGTGAATCTATGGAATTCCTTGCCCAGTGAAGCAGTTGAGGCTCCTTCATTAGATGTTTTTAAGGTAAAGATAGATAGTTTTTTGAAGAATAAAGGGATTAAGGTTTATGGTGTTCGGGCCGGAAAGTGGAGCTGAGTCCAAAAAAGATCAGCCATGATCTAATTGAATGGCGGAGCAGGCTTGAGGGGCCAGATGGCCTACTCCTGCTCCTAGTTCTTATGTTCTTATGTTCTAACCACTGCGCCACCTTGTCACCCCTCGTTAGTGTGCTTTTTGATTCCGTCTTTAATCCCAGTCTGGCCTGGAGTGGACTGATTATCACTAGAAACGGGAATAAGCTCTGATCAATGTTCCTCAATTCCGTGCGGGATGGAGGTATCGCCCGGATTGGAATGGAAGGTGCAAGCGTGTGGGGGTCATGTCTGGGGAGAACTGGAGATGCGTTTTTTCAGGGTTTTCTCTGGAATCTCAGTACCTTTGGCTGTTTTTGCAATGTGTCCTTGGAAGGTGGCGAGGAATTCTTCGCCCATCCCTGGGCCCCCGCCCTCTGCACAACAGTCTCCCCTCAGTTGCCACCCCCCCCCCCCCCCCTAACGACAGCTGACCCGCATACAGCTGGTTAGACAGATCCCTGCCCGAGTAGGGGGTTAAGAGAGGGTACCTTTCCAATGCCAGCTTCCATCCAATACCGGCCCTAAAGAAGATGGCAAACCAGCAGTGGCATCAGAGGCTATTTCCCCTCAATCTGCCACTGGGGAAATCATTCAATTCATTTTAGAACATAGAACATAGAACAGTACAGCACAGAATAGGCCCTTCGGCCCTCCATGTTGTGCCGAGCAATGATCACCCTACTCAAACCCACGTATCCACCCTATACCCGTAACCCAACAACCCCCCCCCCTTAACCTTACTATTAGGACACTACGGGCAATTTTAGCACGGCCAATCCACCTAACCCGCACATCTTTGGACTGTGGGAGGAAACCGGAGCACCCGGAGGAAACCCACGCACACACGGGGAGGACGTGCAGACTCCGCACAGACAGTGACCCAGCCGGGAATCAAACCTGGGACCCTGGAGCTGTGAAGCATTTATGCTAACCACCATGCTACCGTGCTGCCCCACATTTTCCTCACATCAACCCAATGTCCTTTGCGAGAGAGAAATTTGTGACTCAGGAGAATGTGACTCCAGGCCCCCAGGTTGCCCCTTCACTGCCTGTCTGAAATGGCCACCAGGGAAATGAGGGGCGGACAACCAATGCTGGCTTTGCCAGCGACACCCAAGACCCAGGAAGGAGTAATTTAACCACAGGGATCGATCATTGTCCCTCTCCAATTCGATGCGCAGTCTCCAACTCCAATCACACTGGCAAGGCCCAGCATGGCTCAAAGTCATGCGCGGCAATCAGTGCAATTGTCATAATCTTCGTCAGTGGTCTGACGGTGGACCATTCAACCTGTCATTGCAAAGTCTCGCTTGCAAAGGAAGAATGAAATGGAAATGGAAAATGGAAAATGGAAAATCGCTTATTGTCACGAGTAGGCTTCAATGAAGTTACTGTGAAAAGCCCCTAGTCGCCACATTCCGGCGCCTGTCCGGGGAGGCTGGTACGGGAATCAAGGTGTTCCCTGAAAGATGCCCCATAACAGCCTTGCAAAGAACAGGAACAGGAACAAAGGCCATTCCCCCCACCAGTATTTACTCCTCAATTGGGCCAAAAGGCAGCGGTTCATTGCAGGACACTTGCCATGCGCGCAACTTGGTTTCTGTGCTTGTGCACCAGGCAACGGCGACTGTGGTGAAAGTGGGACTCTGACCGATACGTTGCCTCTGTGGGTGAAGTGTCGATGTTTTAACAGATCACTGACCCTCAGCTCATTGGAGACGCAGACATGGAGCAAGTGGGACTGGGGACTGGGGACTGGGGACTGGGGACTGGGGACTGGGGACTGGGGACTGGGAACTGGAAACCCCCCCCCCCCAACAAACGGCGGAGGGAAATCCGCAGCCTCGTGAAGACGGGCACTGCCAAACGATAGCCTGACCAATCCGGGAAGGGCCAGCGACGACAGCAGGCAAGGATACCCGTCATCAATCTGAGAGAGCAAAGAAAAAGTAGAGAAGGCAGGTGCATGGGGTGAGGATAGAAATCAACCAGGATTTCAGTTGTATGATGGAATAGGCTCGAGGGGCAGAGTGGTCGACGCTTGCTCCCATGTTTGTCGGGCTCACAGGTGAGTCGCAGGCTCGCTGATCTTGAACAGGAGCAGGCAGGAGTCAGGGATTGTCAGAAAGCAGACAGGATCGCCAGTTAGTGTGTGTGAGCGTGCAGGACGGTAAGATGCCGAGGGTTGACCCGTTCTCATCACCACGGTTCAAGATTTGGGGCAGGATTCGGAGAATCCGTTTGTAAGATGGACAAAGGAATTTAATGTTGCCAACTCGCTTTGGACCTGCAACTGGAGCTGTCAACAAGTAGTTGTTGTTACTGTGCCAACTCTACTCTGGCAGGGCTACAGGGCATTGGCACATTCACCAGGTCACAAGCAGCTATTTGCGATATTACATTTCAGGATCTTGAGGACATAGCGCCATTAATGATTTTTAGATTTCGATTTAGATTTAGTGTCACGTGTACCGAGGTACTGTGAAAAGCACTGTCCTGCGTACAGTCCAGACAGATCGTTGCATACATGAGAAACATTGGACGTCCGGTAAATACACAATGTAAATATACCGACACAGGCATCGGGTGAAGTAGACCAGTGTCATGCTACAACAGTCAAGAAGATGCGTAGAAGGATCAGTCCAGTCCATCAGAGGGTCATTCAGGAGTCTGGTAACAGCGGGGAAGAAGCTGTTTTTGAGTCTGTTCGTGCGTGTTCTCAGACTTCTGTATCTCCTGCCCGATGGAAGAAGCTGGAAGAGTGAGTAAGCCGGGTGGGAGGGGTCTTTGATTATGCTGCCCTGCTTTCCCCAGGCAGCGGGAAGTGTAGACAGAGTCAGCGGATGGGAGGCAGGTTTGTGTGATGGACTGGGCTGTGTTCACAACTCTCTGAAGTTTCTTGCAGTCCTGGGCCGAGCAGTTGCCATACCCAGGCTGTGATGCAGCCCGATAGGATGCTTTCTATGGTGCATCTGTAAAAGTTGGTAAGAGTGAATGTGGACATGCCGGATTTCCTTAGGTTCCTGAGGAAGTATAGGCGCTGTTGTGCTTTCTTGGTGGTAGAGTCAATGTGGGTGGCCGAGGACAGATTTTTGGTGATGTGCACCCCTAGGAATTTGAAACTGCTCACCATCTCCACCTCGGCCCCGTTGATGCTGACAGGGGTGTGTACAGTACTTTGCTTCCTGAAGTCAATGACCAGATCTTTAGTTTTGCTGGCATTGAGGGGGAGATTGTTGTCACTGCACCACTCCACTGGGTTCTCTATCTGTCTCCAAGCATTAACAGCGAATCAAGTACTTTTTTTTCAAACATTGTCATGTAGGAGCCAATTTGCACGCTGTAAATTCCCACAAACAGCAATGCAGATAATAATCTGTCCTTGTCTGAAAGACATTAGTTAATAGAATTTTTTAGAATTTTGGACAATTTTTCATGGCCAATCCACCCAACCTGCATATCTTTGGACTGTGGTAGGAAACCGGAGCACCCGGAGGAAACCCACGCAGACACGGGGAGGATGTGCAGACTCCGCACAGACAGCGACCCAAGTCGAAATCGAACTTGGGACCCTGGAGCTGTGAAGCAATTGTGCTATCCACAATGCTACCGTGCTGCCCTTAAGAAGTTAACCTACACTCCATTATTCTACCCTAATCCATGTACCTCTCCAATAGCCGCTTGAAGGTCCCTAACTTTTCCGACTCAACTACTTCCACAGGCAGTGCATTCCATGCCCCCACTACTCTCTGGGTAAAGAACCTACCTCTGACATCCCCTCTATATCTTCCACCATTTATCTTAAATTTATGTCCCCTTGTAATGGTGTGTTCCACCCGGGGAAAAAGTCTCTGACTGTCTACTCTATCTATTCCCCATCTATCTTATAAACCTCTATCAAGTCGCCCCTCATCCTTCTCCGTTCTAATGAGAAAAGGCCTAGCATCCTCAACCTTTCCTCGTAAGACCTACTCTCCATTCCAGGCAACATCCTGGTAAATCTCCTTTGCACCTTTTCCAAAGCTTCCACATCCTTCCTAAAATGAGGTGACCAGAACTGCACACAGTACTCCAAATGTGGCCTGACCAAGGTTTTGTACAGCTGCATCATCACCTCACGGCTCTTAAATTCAATCCCTCTGCTAATGAACGCTAGCACACCTTAGGCCTTCTTCACAGCTCTATCCACTTGAGTGGCAACTTTCAAAGATCTATGAACATAGACCCCAAGATCTCTCTGCTCCTCCACATTGCCAAGAACCCTACCATTAACCCTGTACTCCGCATTCATATTTGTCCTTCCAGGGTTATACCGTGACTGTGACACTATGGGGAGACCTGACCAGCTCATCCTCTGAAGAATGACCCATGGGACTTTTTACACCCACCTGTGAGCGAGGTGAGACTTCGGGTTAATGTGTGTAGCACTCCCTCGAGACGGCACTGGAAGTGTCAATCTGTGTTCAAACCTCTGGAGTGGGATTAGAATGCACAAGATTGTGATTCAGAGGTGAAAGTGTTTACTCACTGAACCACGGAAAGCCCAATCACGTGGCCACAAATCTGTCTGAATGGTTCCTCACTCGATGCTCACTATAAGACAGAGGAGCAGAACTGGGGCACTTGACCCAGCCAGTCCGCCCCGCCATTCAATCATGGCTGATATGTTTCTCATCCCCATTCTCCTGCCTTTTCCCCATGACCCCTGACCCTCCTATTAACCACGGAGTCACGTGTACCAACGCTGGGCCCTCATAGTACAACGTCGGGTCAGGATCATCACTGTACCTTGATGGATCGCTGTTCAGTCCTTCCACAAAAGAAACGCTCTAATCACGCCGGCTTCAGGAAAGGTTCAATACCCCGTCATTGGAGTGCATGGAACACCCGAGGTGAGAGTGGGACCAGAGTTCTCGGTGAGGCCTCTCAAGGCAGATTAACCTGGAGGAGGCATTGGACAACAGACCGGTGTGCTTGCTGAATGAATGGATCTCTCGAATGCTGTTTGTTCAGAAGTTCAGCCACCCTCACCTTTAGAATATAGAACAGTACAGCACAGAACAGGCCCTTCGGCCCTCGATGTTGTGCCGAGCAATGCGCACCCTACCCAAACCCACGTATCCACCCTATACCCGTAACCCAACAATCCCCCCATTAACCTTACACTACGGGGAATTTAGCATGGCCAATCCACCTAACCCGCACATCTTTGGACTGTGGGAGGAAACCGGAGCATCCGGAGGAAACCCACGCACACACGGGGAGGACGTGCAGACTCCACACAGACAGTGACCCAGCCGGGAATCGAACCTGGGACCCTGGAGCTGTGAAGCATTTATGCTAACCACCATGCTACCGCGCTGCCCCTTTCTTCCCAGGAAAAGAGCATGGCATCTCCCAGCAATAAATCAATACTGAGGAACAGGAACAATAAGATTGAGAAAACCTGTGCTCAATGTAAATGTGATAGTTTTTACACTAACACTGTAAATCATGTGTGAATGTGATATTGGGCCCCCCTCATAGGATTAGGTATCTCATCCTTCCTGCTGAATAAACAGGAACAGCATATGGTTTCCAGAATAAATAGGGTTTGACGTCTAATGGACCTGAATGAACTGCTTCTAAAAATACTCGGCCACTCACCTAGCCAACAGCAGTGACACTGATAACACACACTCTGGAATAAGCTGATTGAAGAGCTCAGAGTGTTTACTGGGACGCCGGCTACTGTGTCCCAGAGCCTCGGTTCGCGTTGAGGGATCAGAGCCTTGTGGGATGGCCATTTCAATCCTCCTCGTCTCCTGCAGCGGGAGATACTGCTTCCCAAGGTGCAGGCAAATGAACGGGACTGGGCCTGAAACCTGGGCCGCTGCCCCCCACTGTGCTTCAGATCCAGGTCCATACTCAGATCCCTGACTTTGCTGCATTCGTTCCTGTCTGTGCAGTTCTCAGTGACAGGGGGCCCCAACTCAGAAACTAGACAACACCTTTCCTTCCTGGGGTGATCTCACAAAGCACCCCACCTCCACCAATAGGTCTGACTGGATTTGGAATGATCTTGTCTTGAAATAGGTTAGAAGAACATGGATTTCAACGCCAGCCAAAAGGGCAAGAAATGGCGGAAACGCTCAGGTCGGGCAGTCTGTGGCGGGAAAAGATCAGAATTGACGAAGGGGGGGGTGGGGGGGGGGGACTGTGATAGACAGGGTTTGAGCCAATGAAGTGACGGTGTGGTTCGTGTGCAGAGGGAGGACGGTCAGAGGCAAGGTGGGGGGGGGGGGGGGGGGGGGTCGGAGTGGTCAAAGTCATCAATCTGAAATGGTGGGGTGAATTCTCTCGGCCCTCTGAGGGGCAGAGGGTCGGGGCGGTCTTGTGTTGAAACTTTTGAGAGAATATGCAGATGAGCAAGTCACTGGGATGTCGAGGGGCATGTTTGAGAAAGTGACACACCGACTGCCAAACTTTTTTTTCCCCCTATTTGTTTCTGGAGTGTGGGCCTCGCTGGTTAGAACATAGAAAAGTACAGCACAGAACAGGCCCTTCGGCCCTCGATGTTGTGCCGAGCAATGATCACCCTACTCAAACCCACGTATCCACCCTATACCCGTAACCCAACAACCCCCCCTTAACCTTACTTTGTAGGACACTACGGGCAATTTAGAACGGCCAATCCACCTAACCCGCACATCTTTGGACTGTGGGAGGAAACCGGAGCACCCGGAGGAAACCCACGCACACACGGGGAGGACGTGCAGACTCCGCACAGACAGTGACCCAGCCGGGAATCGAACCTGGGACCCTGGAGCTGTGAAGCATTTATGCTAACCACCATGCTACCCCAGTATTTACAGCCCATCCCTAATTGCTCTTGAACTCGCGGCAGTCCCGGAGGTGTAGGTACACCCACTGTGCTGTTAGGGAGGGAATGTTGCCCCAGCGACAGTGAAGGAACGGCCGATATATTTCCATGATGTGGAGATGCCGGCGTTGGACTGGGGTGAGCACAGTAAGAAGTCTTACAACACCAGGTTAAAGTCCAACAGGTTTGTTTCAAACACGAGCTTTCGGAGCACGGCTCCTTCTTCAGGTGAATGGAAAGGCTTGTTCCAGAAATGTTTATATAGACACAGTCAGAGATGCCCCGGAATGCGAGCACCTGCAGGCAATCAAATCATCAAAGATGCAGAGAGAGAGGTAACTCCAGGTTAAAGAGGTGTGAATTGTCCCAAGCCAGTTCAGTCGGTAGGCCTTTGCAGGTCCAGGCTTGTTGGTGGGGGCCGAATGTAATGCGACATGAATCCCAGATCCCGGTTGAGTCCGCATTCATGCGTGCGGAACTTAGCTATAAGTTTTTGCTCAGCAATTTTGCGTTGTCGCGTCTCCTGAAGGCCTCCTTGTAGAATGCTGACTCGGAGATCAGAGGCTGAATGTCCTTGACTGCTGAAGTGTTCCCCAACTGGAAGGGAACAGTCCTGCCTGTTGATAGTCGCACGATGCCCGTTTATTCGTTGTCGCAGTGTCTGCATGGTCTCGCCAATGTACCACGCTTCGGGACATCCTTTCCTGCAGCGTATGAGGTAGACTACATTGGTCGAGTCGCACGAGTATGCGCCGCGTACCTGGTGGGGGGTGTTTCCACGTGTAATGGTGGTGTCCATGTCGATGATCTGGCATGTCTTGCAGAGATTACCCTGGCAGGGTTTTGTGGTGTTGTGGTTGCTGTTCTGAAGGCTGGGTAATTTGCTGCAAACAATGGTTTGTTTGAGGTTGCGCGGTTGTTTGAAGGCCAGTAGTGGGGGTGTGGGGATGACCTTGGCAAGATGTCCATCCTCGCTGATGATGTGTTGGAGGCTGCGAAGAAGATGTCGTAGTTTCTCCGCCCCAGGAAAGTACTGGACAACGAAGGGTACTCTGTCAGTGGTGTCCCGTGTTTGTCTTCTGAGGAGGTCGGTGCGGTTTTTTTGCTGTGGCGCGGTGGAACTGTCGATCAATGAGTCGAGCGCCATATCCCGTTCGTACGAGGGCATCTTTCAGCATCTGTAGGTGTCTGTTGCGCTCCTCCTTGTCTGAGCAGATCCTGTGTATACGGAGGGCTTGTCCATAGGGGATGGCTTCTTTAATGTGTTTCGGGTGAAAGCTGGAGAAGTGGAGCATCGTGAGATTATCTGTGGGCTTGCGGTAAAGCGAGGTGCTGAGGTGACCGTCCTTGATGGAGACGAGTGTGTCCAAGAATGGAACTGAATTTGGAGAATAGTCCATGGTGAGTTTGATGGTGGGATGGAACTTATTGATGTCATCGTGTAGTCGTTTCAGTGATGTCTCGCCGTGGGTCCAAAGGAAAAAAATGTCATCGATGTATCTGGTGTATAGCATCGGTTGAAAGTCCTGTGTGGTGAGGAAGTCCTGTTCAAACTTGTGCATGAAGATGTTGGCATATTGAGGTGCAAATTTGGTCCCCATGGCTGTTCCGTGCGTCTGGATGAAGAATTTGTTGTCGAAGGTGAAGACGTTGTGGTCTAGAATGAAACGGATGAGTTGCAGAATTGCGTCTGGAGATTGGCAGTTGTCGGTGTTGAGGACTGAGGCTGTTGCAGCAATGCCGTCGTCATGGGGGATGCTGGTGATATATTTCCAAGTCAGGGTGGTGAGTGACTTGGAGGGGAACCTCCAGGTGGTGGGGTTCCCAGGTAGCTGCTGCTCTTGCCCTTCTCAGTTGCAGTGGTTGCATTTGGAAGGTGGTGCCTGAGGGCCTTGCGGACCTTCTCACGGAGTGTCCGGGGGGGGGGGGGGGGTGGAATAAATGCTGCCCTATCCAGTGTTGTCCGCGTCCCCTGGATGAACACATTTTTAAAAAAATGATCACATGAAATGAAACACCAAGCCCCAAATTCAGAAATTTGGGCAGATAGGTAGGTTTTCAGAAGGATAAAGATTGAGGGGGCAGAGGTTGAAGGATAAATTCTGGAGGTTGCAGCCCTCTCACCTGAAGATGCTAACTCCAAGGGAGGAGGGCTGAAAATTCCTGATGCTGCAGGGGCCAGAAAAACACTGGAGCTGTGAAAATGAAAGGAGTGGATTAGCTCACTCGGCAAGGTTTAGCTCACTCGGCTAAATCGCTGGCTTTTAAAGCAGACCATGCAGGCCAGCAGCACGGTTCGATTCCCGTACCAGCCTCCCCGGACAGGCGCCGGAATGTGGCGACTAGGGGCTTTTCACAGTAACTTCATTGAAGCCTACTCGTGACAATAAGCGATTTTCATTTTTCATTTCCATTTCACGAGGAGAGGTTCAGTAGACTGGGACTGTACTCGTTGGAATTTAGAAGGATGAGGGGGGATCATATAGAAACATATAAAATAATGAAGGGAATAGATAGGATAGATGCGGGCAGGTTGTTTCCACTGGCGGGTGACAGCAGAACTAGGGGGCATAGCCTCAAAATAAGGGGAAGTAGATTTAGGACTGTTTAGGGGGAATTTCTTCACCCAAAGGGTTGTGAATCTATGGAATTCCCTGCCCAGTGAAGCAGTTGAGGCTCCTTCATTAAATGTTTACAACATAAAGATAGATAGTTTTTTGAAGAATGAGGGGATTAAGGGAAAGTGGAGCTGAGTCCACTAAAGATCAGCCATGATCTAACTGAATGGCGGAGCAGGCTCGAGGGGCCAGATGGCCTACTCCTGCTCCTAGTTCTTATGTTCTTATCTAAAAGCAGGATGAGAATTCTTCAATATGGAGGCACTGTGGGAACAGAACCCAACGTCGGGCTGAAGATTGGATGGGGATCACAGAAGACGGGTTGACGTTCTGAATCTGGGAAGGGCTCACTGGAGAATGGATAGACGAAGGGAGGGAAATTCAGTCAAATACAAGAGGGAAAATGCTGCCCCCTCTCACAACAGGGATGCCTCTTCTCCCTCCCTCATCATCGTTCACTGCTCGAGTCATCGCTGCATCGCCATGAGATGCTTCATCAAACACACTCCAGGAGCAGTTCCAAAAGCTCCACCCAGGAGCCAAGCACAGCTGCCATGTTGTGACAGGCCTTCTCCTGGGAGAGAGGATTGCGGAGGGAGAGGACTGCGGAGGGACAGGGGGTGCAGGGCTGTTGGGACTGGCTCAGGACTGGTGGAGCGACAGTGTGGATGATCTGAACCCTGCCTGCAAACAGTTCTGTCGCAAACCACTGTTGCACGGGTTGGCACAGGGCTAAATCGCTGGCTTTTAAAGCGGACCAAGGCAGGCCAGCAGCACGGTTCAATTCCCGTACCAGCCTCCCCGAACAGGCTCCGGAATGTGGCGACTAGGGGCCTTTCACAGTAACTTCATTTGAAGCCGACTTGCGACAATAAGCGATTTTCATTTCATTTTTTCATTTCAAAGCCTCGTTTTCTCCCCCAATTCCAGATGGGAAGAAATGGTGTGCTTGTCCAGGCATGTGGGCGGCCTCAATAATCAACCACATCTTCATTTCATGTAACGAGACGCCTTCTGACCTCTCCCCTACTCACCTCCCTCAATGCCTCATTGTTTCCCACGCAATGTTCAATTAACTTTCCCAGTGAAACTTTGAGAGGATTATCTCTAAGAGTTCAAACCCCGATGGTTCTGTGCTGTACTGTTCTATGTTCTATGAAACCTGCAGGAGAAAGTAAGGGATTGCAGAGGGGTTGCTGAACTCTGGTTATTCCTGGATGGCGAAGGGGGATTTATAATCCCAATCTTGTGATCGACTAACTGACAGGCTGGCTCACACTCAGAGCACAGCAACGGCGCTTGGAGGTGAAGGGATTGACACTGTGGAGCCGACGAGAGCAGCACCATCTCCGGCCCAGCAGAACAACAATCAAAGGCCAGGTTCAAAATGACCAGCGGTGGGGAGAGTGGGGGTGGAAATACATAGCAGCAAGCTGCCAGCATCATTTGCTGACAACCAACGTCAAAGCTGGAACAATAAAGTTACACAGTGGAGAATGACTGAAGTCAGGAGGTATGCTCTCACGCCTGATCCCAGGAGGAATGACCTCCAGGGATTGAGATCAAGTGGCACTTGGCATCAGTTCCTGGCTCTGGAACTTGCCAATCGACCAGGCTTACATTCCAGCGCGAGAGTTCAGTGTGTTCCATCCTTCTGATAAGATGGCAAAGTATTTCTCCGGCCGATTGAAGAATAAATCCCACAACATGGTCTGAAGAGGGGAATGGGGGCAAGTGATGCCACTTTGGTGCATCCACGATTGGGATTTCTGAGTGGATTTGTCCCGATGTTATTCATTGTGAAGCCTTATGGTGGATGATAATGGGGCACTTTGTAAAGCCAAGTCTTTGTTCAGCTGTAAAGCACAGCTTTGTTAGACATTGAACTGACGCCAAACACCATACAACCTGATTCCTTCCAACCACATCCTTTGACATCCTGTGATCAAAGAGTCTCTGAAATTCTTCTGGGAGAGAGGAGGGGAGGGGGGGGGGGGGGAGAGAGGGGAGGGGAGGGGGGGGAGAGGGGAGGGGAGGGGGGGGGAGAGGGGAGGGGAGGGGGGGGAGAGGAGAGGGGAGGGGAGGGGGGGGGAGAGGGGAGGGGAGGGGGGGGGGAGAGGGGAGGGGAGGGGGGGGAGAGGGGAGGGGAGGGGGGGGAGAGGGGAGGGGAGAGGGGAGGGGAGGGGAGGGGAGGGGAGGGGGGGGAGAAGGGGGGGGAGAGGGAAGGGGGGGAGAGGGGAGGGGGGGGAGAGGGGAGGGGGGGGAGAGGGGAGGGGGGAGAGGGGAGGGGGGGAGAGGGGAGGGGGGGGAGAGGGGAGGGGGGGGAGAGGGGAGGGGGGGGAGAGGGGAGGGGGGGGAGAGGGGAGGGGGGAGAGGGGAGGGGGGAGAGGGGAGGGGGGGGAAGAGGGGAGGGGGGGGGAGAGGGGAGGGGGGGGAGGGGAGGGGGGGAGAGGGGAGGGGGGGGAGAGGGGAGGGGGGGAGAGGGGAGGGGGGGAGAGGGGGGGGAGAGGGGAGGGGGGAGAGGGGAGGGGGGGAGGGGGGAGAGGGGAGGGGGGGAGGGGAGGGGGGGAGAGGGGAGGGGGGGAGGGGGGGAGAGGGGAGGGGGGAGAGGGGAGGGGGGGGAGAGGGGAGGGGGGGGAGAGGGGAGGGGGAGAGGGGAGGGGGGGAGAGGGGAGGGGGGGGGAGAGAGGAGGGGGGGAGGGGGGGAAGAGAAGAAAGATATGCTGCTTATTAGGGCAGCACGGTAGCATGGTGGTTAGCATAAACGCTTCACAGCTCCAGGGTCCCAGGTTCGATTCCCGGCTGGGTCACTGTCTGTGCGGAGTCTGCACGTCCTCCCCGTGTGTGCGTGGGTTTCCTCCGGGTGCTCCGGTTTCCTCCCACAGTCCAAAGGTGTGCGGGTTAGGTGGATTGGCCATGCTAAATTGCCCGTAGTGTCCTAAAAAGTAAGGGTAAGGGGGGGGGGGGGTTGTTGGGTTATGGGTATAGGGTTGATACGTGGGTTTGAGTAGGGTGATCATTGCTCGGCACAACATCGAGGGCCGAAGGGCCTGTTCTGTGCTGTACTGTTCTAAGTTCTATGTATTGAGGCTGCCTTCTCACACCAGCACTGACATTGCACGAGTCAGGGCAGTTTGAAGGGGAGAACAGTCAAAGTATTCAGTTGAAGAGGGCTCTTAACCCCTGTCGATTTTCACTCTCGCTCCACCCTTCCAGCTCCAACTTCTATCGCCAACCTTTGCTGGGGTAAAATCAGTCCTGGGCAGGGAAGCACCCAAGGTGCCCGTACCTTGAATAGATCTTGAATCAAGTGCGTGGAGCAGGATTCACTGTGTCTGAGACTAAGTGTCGACGCCGGCGCAGGATTTGTGGACTTCCACGACAGCAAAACTGGCGCCGAACCTGGACCGATTCAGCGACCGTTGAGGGGCGAGCGCCGGCGTCACGTGGGACACAATGGATTCCAATGAGAAACGGTGCAGGATTCGCCGGGTCCGTTATACCCGGGACGCTGACAAGCTGCAGCCGCGTTTACACACTCCACCCCCCCCATATACACACATTCATACCAGCTAACAAGGTGGCACTGTGCTGGGTTGTGCTGGGGCACACCCTTTCTGCTGATGGGTCAGCTGAGGCCAGAGAGTACCCGGGGAGGACGGGGGGGGGGGGGGGGGGGGGGGGGCCGTGGCCCTGAGTTCACAGTGGGTAGTCAGCGGCATGCGCAGCTGCATGCTGGCTGCACCAATGGTGCTCCGTGCCCGTCTACCCCGACCCAAACCGTCAAGAGTCAGGAACCTGCCGCCTCTTCCTCAGCTACAACCTCAGCCATCGTCGGTCGTAGTCAGAAGGCTTCAGATTCTTGCTCGCATGTTGTGGGTCTCCCCCCCCCCCCCCCCCCACCCGCCCCGCCTTCCCCCTCCCAACGCCGCCAGTCCTGAGGGATTGCTGCACTGTTGGGAGGTGCGATCATTCAGACTGACCGAGGCCCCATCCACCCCCTCCGATGAATGCAACAGATTCCATGGTACTGTTCCCAAAGGGAATCCAGACCTCTTAATCCCATAACCAACAAGCTGGAGCAGCGGCATCCCATCTTCAGGTTGGGTGCTTTGCACCCCTCAGAACCCGACGTCAGGTTCAGGAGCTTCAGATTGTGACCTTTCTCATCCACCTTGAACCCGTGAAAATAATATCCCGCACATGTATCTCCTCAATGCAACCTCCCCCTCAACAGGCCACCTGGCTTCTCCAAATTGCTACATTTTCCAATCTCTCGCACATCTAATACATTCTCCCTCCCTCCAGTTCTGCCGAAGAGCACAAGGACTCGAAATGCCAACTCCGCGTTCTCGCCTTCCCGAATGCTGCCGGACCTGCTGAGCTTTGCTAGCATCCTCTGCTATGGTGACCAAGAACACAATTATCTGGTTATCACCCTATGGCTGGTTTGCAGGAGCTTGCTGCATCCAAATTGGCTGCTACTTTTCTCACATTGCAACACCAACTATCCTACAGAAGTGCTGATCGGATGTGAAAGATTTGGGATCTCCCAGGGTGTGTAAAGTGGGGTGGAATTGCAAGTCTACCTTTCAGATTAGCATCACGAGTATTCACAGCGTAGGAATGTAGGAAATCTTTATATATATTATATATCTGTTACAATACTTTTATAAATTCTCGTTTGACACACAGGCAGGCAGTGCATCTGCAAAAGATGCAATTACGGTGTCGTAAACGTGGGCTTATCATTGATTGTAACCGTTTAACTGTTACCAATCTAGGGCTAATGGACTATTGTTGATATAAAGAAAGTTGCCTGTGGCTCAGATAATGGAGGGGGTATGTTTTGCCTTAGTAAAATGGACAGAAAACATTTTGTGTGAGAGATTACGAAATTAATGAGAAGCCTGGTCTGTCACAGGCAGTTTAGCTTTCAGTCTGAAAAACATAGAAGGACCTGCAGCCAGTATCCGAAACTTTCTCTCTCCTTTGCTGGACGGACAGCAAGTATCTCTGTGTTTGCGCTAACTTTATTTACAAGTGGCTTTTGGCCTGTAAGCTTTGCTTCACTGGAGATTGAGAAGGTATCAGCGCAAAGTGTTTCTTTTGTTAAGAATTGTTTACCTGTTAATTGTAAGCTATTTTCTGTGATGTTAATGTAGTTGGTCCTATGTTAAGAATAAAGTTTGTCTTAATGCAAGAGATCCCCATTTGCCAGTGGAGTTATTCCTGGGGATCATTTCCTCACCATGTTGCCACTGCAAAATAGTGGGCAGCACGATGCAAGCTAACCCATGAGTTATCAGCTCTCAGCAACACACTTGGCGAGCCAAGCCAGCACGGGGCAGATGGCACTGGAATCGCCCAGCACAAAACAAGGCCATTCAGTCCATCGGGTCAGCATCCATCCTTTGGAAGAACAATCTCGCCGGCCCCACTCTCCCAGCTCCTTAACTCTGAAAATTTTCCCAATTTAAGTATTTAACCCAATTCCCTCTTCAAAGCTATTATTGAACTTGAAGACAGCGCTATATCAGGCAGTGCATTCCAAATCCAAATTGTCAAGTGCCAATCCCACCCTTCAATCTGTGCCCTCTTCTGACTCCCCTCCCCCTCCCCAAAGGGCAATTTGGTGTGGCCAATGTACCTACACAGCACATCTTTTTTGCGTTTTGGGGGGGGGGGGGGGGGCGAGACCCACGCAGACACGGGGAGACCCACGCAAACTCCACACGGACAGTGACCCGGAGCCGGTTTCGAACCCGGGTCCTCGGCCCCGTGAGGCAGCAGCGCTAACCAATCCGCCACCTTCAAAACCCTTCATAATTTTAAACGCCTCTATCAAATCTTCTCTTGCCCTTCCCAAGACTGCTTCTCCCACCCCGTCCCCCATCCACAGAACCATTCCAGCCGCTTGACGCCGGAGCACCGTGTCCAAACCCTTCACTTCATTCGTCATGTCCAGATGTAACACAGGGGCAGGTGGAGTGACAGGTTTCAGAGAACAAGGAGGAAACCGTTCCATCATCAAGTTTACAACCAATTTTCACATTTAATCATCAAACAAAATTGGAATGAATAGATCAACAGTCATGGTTCAACAATGGTCCTGTCAAATGCAGCACTGGTAGCGTGGGATTTCAAATCGGTTCATAAACCTACGTCAGAAAAATTCAATTGATGTCTTTTCTGTAGCTCTACATGCGGATTTGGAGGTACAGGGTTACAAAACTGAGGAATACAAGATTGCTCAATAACGAACACAAAGCGGCTACGACGGCATCAAAACAATTGCTAAACCACCCTTGCTGCTGAATAGGCAGCAAATGGCTTTATTGAGAACATACATTAACCAATACAGACTTAACACTGCCAAACGGCTCCACGAAACTGGCACCTACCTGTCAATCGCTTCCCATCCAATGTGATCTACAGCGAGATTCCCCAGCCCAAATCCGCACCCCCCACCCCCACGGTCACCCAGGTGGCAGACCGTGGAAAATGGAGACCGACCCCCACTTTCAAACTAGCCCTCCGTAAATTCAAAGGTCCTCTTCCTTCAGAGGGGCGAACCCACTGACCACGATGCGCGCAGTGCGAGGAGAATACTGGGTAGAAAATGAGTCGTGTGCCAACAGAGCGAGTTGCCGCATTCGCGCGGAATCCTCTTCAAGGCCCCATTTTTAACCCAGTGTCATTCTCAAGGATTGAAATTGCTTCTCAAGGACGGTGTTAGCGAATTCAACTCACAGGGCGCGCTCACTTTCTGTCTCATTCCCCCGCCCCACAATTCCATGTTGCATGATCAACGTGGGACCCAAGAGTGGACAGAAGAGTGACAAGAATATGCAGTGGGTTAGCCCTGCTGCCTCACGGCGCCAAGGTCCCGGGTTCGAATCCCGGCTCTGGGTCACTGTCCGTGTGGAGTTTGCACGTTCTCCCCGTGTCTGCGTGGGTCTCACCCCCACAACCCAAAGATATGCAGGGTAGGCGGATTGGCCACGCTAAATTGCCCCTTAATTGGGGAAAAAATGAATTGGGTACTCTAAATTTATAAAAAATAAATAAATTAAAAAAAGAATAGGCATTGTTGGAGAAAACTGCAGACCCAGTTATTTTGTTCAATCAGATGGCTTGCTGCTCGCTGGCGAGAGTCTAGATTAAAGATTAGCTCCCCCCCCCCCCCAGTAAGGATGCTGCCGCTGTAAATTAACTTAAGGACAGAGGAACTCGCATTGATACGGGCATGATAGTGCGAGGGGCAGGCAGCGCTCAATCCCGAATTCGGGATTTAATGGGATTGGACGCAGGTTCTGCCAGTGCAGAGTGGGAATGTTCCCTTGTGGTCTGCTGGATGCATCGACTCCTACACGCAGGAGCTCTGCGCTGCAGAGGACACAACCCACCTTGGTCCCATCAGCTCGCTCCTGTGCCACATCACAAAAAAATATTCAATCAACACCCACCCATTTGAAAAGGTGCCAGTTTCAGGGGTCGGAGGACAACTTCACCAGGTGGTCCGATAGATAGATCTATATATATATATATACACATACACATATTTAAAATTCAGACATAACACCAATACAGAGTGGTTTCTGGGCAAATGACAGACAGCCCTGTCGCCCAGCGTTACAATGACTGCATGGCATTTTCTCAGTGCCAAACCCTGCCAAGGTTTGATAGCGAGTGTAGTAGTTGCAGCCTCTGCTTCCAGTTCTGCCCCCATCGGATCACTTCGTGCAAACAGGGCCTCAAAACTGAATTGGGCCCGGATCGCTAAATGTCCGGCGCCTCCCATGCCAGTTCTCCGTCCCCGTAGCAGCATTGACAGGATTCAGATCCGGAAACAGCAGGACATCTATGAGATTATTAACACTTGAGGATTCTGTGGCGGATTCTCAGACACGTCAGTACATGGGTTTGTGCTCCCTCAATCCGGTTAGCGGGTCGGAATACCAGCTTCCATCTCTCACTGGAAACAACGGCGGCACAACTTCTGAAAGGAAACCTACCATTCATACAAAACAGAGAGGTGGACCATTCAACCCCTCCAGCCTGCTCCACCATTCAATAAGATCATGGCTGATCTGTTTGCGTTTACAGTTCCACATTCCCCATCAACCCCCCCCCGATAACCTTTGCTTACCCCCCTTGCCCAACAAGAACCCTTAATGATACTCAGTGACCCCCCCCCCCACACTTCCAGCACCTACTGAGGAAGTGAGTTCCAAAGTCGCACACCCTCAGAGAAAATTCTCCTCGTCTCTCTCTCTCTCTCTCTCTCCTACAGGGGCCGTTGTTAATTTTAAGACAGCGCCCTCTCGTACTGGACTGGCCCACGAGAGTAAACGCCCCTTCCCACGCCCACCATGTCCGGGCTGTTCAGGATCTTGCACACTTCAATCAAGTCACCCCCCACCTCTTCCAAACTGCGGAGGAAACAGTCCCAGCGAGAGTCATGCACCTCCCCTGGGTCACTCGGAGCTATCCAAGATGCGCGCATGAAAACCATTTGCCAATGAGCCCAGTTTGGGGTGGCTGACAAGGAGGATGGTTGGGGGAAGGGGGGGGGGGGGGGGGGGATGATGAATAAGACAAGACAGGAGGGCGAGAGGGGACAGCAAAATGCACAGGGGAGGGGGGGGGGGGGGAGAGCAGTGGCAGCAATCTGTGACATTCGCCACGACGCGTTTTCAGGACTCCGGGGGGGGGGGGGGGGGGGGGGTCAGCCCGATGGGCCCCCCCCCAGCCACAGCGAAGCACAAACAAAGGGGACCTCACAGAGGTAGGCGTCAAATATTAACACGTCTTGACAAAGAGAAACAGTTCCCACCAAAACAAATACTGGAATGAGACGGGACGGAGGAAGGTAGATGCTGCATTGGGGAGGACCCAGTCCTCCATTCAAAGCCTTCGAATGTTTGGAAGGAATGCTCGAGACTGAACATTTCACTCGGGATGGAGTTCACATGCACACACACACGCGGCAACATGCTCACTCCACATCCCCCCCCCCCCCCCACCCACCCACTATTCCCTGTGTGGTAGGTTATGTAGTATCCTGACTGGGGGGGCGGGGGGCAGAGAGAGGGAACGTGGCCTTCCAGCACTGTTTTGGCAATATTGGTGACGGCGAGTGACGAAGTTCCATCAACCTGCGCCAAAGGATGGTTTTGTCCCCCACAGGCTTCGAAACGGACCAAACATTCAGGCTCGGCCCCAGTCCCAGCCCAAACACAAAGAAAGTTTGGTTTTTCTCATCGCTGAATTTTTGTTTGGGGGGGGACAGTGGAAGGGGGGGGGGGGGGGGGGGGGGAGAAACGAGGACATGGCGACGCACCCACCACCCTCCCCCCCCCACAACCAGCAACCCCATTCCCCCCCCCCCCCCCCCCCCCCCCGGCGCCGAGGGCACAGAATGAACGGTGGAATGAAATCCTAAAACTAGAGGGGGGTAGAAAGCCGGCCTGGCTGCATGCTATACCGCAGCCTCAGCACCCTCGTCCCGCCTGCGGACGCCGCTCGGCTCCTGGCCCCTGCCCCAGGCGTATCCCGTGAACGTCGGGCTGATCGGCAGGTAGCTGAAAAGTTTGTGTTTTCTCAAGTATTTCATGCCAAACGGCAAATTGTAAGTGTCTTTGCTGTCCGTGGATCGGGCCCCGGGGACTCCGGCCTTCCATTTGCGAAGACCCCTCTCTTCGATGGTCCCTGTCGTGAAAGAAACAAAAGGGGAGAAGTGGAAGGCCGTCTCGTACCTCCATCCAACCATTCAAACATAAAAAATAGATACACGATGCCTTTGCAAAAAACGCCTTTCACCTCGCATCACCCCAAAGCCCGTCTCATAGCCAGCGCCGTGGAGTCGGCATCACAACACAGGAGACGGAACAGCCAGGGCAGCACGGTGCCGCAGTGGGTTAGCACTGCTGTCTCATGGCGCTGGTTCGATCCCGGCTCTGGGTCACTGTCCGTGTGGAGTTTGCACATTCTCCCCGTGTCTGCGTGGGTTTCGCCCCCACAACCCAAAGATGTGCAGGGTAGGTGGATTGGCCGCGTTAAATGGCCCCTTAATTGGAAATAATGAATTGGGTACTCTAAATTTATTTTTAAAAAAACAAGGAGACGCGACAGGCAATTCTGTGCACAGGGAGATCCCAGGGACAGCAATTGATCCCGATTGTGCAGGTTCGGTCTCCCCAGGGTCAGACGTCAATTACGAGGGGCCCAGAGATTTCATGTGATTGGTTAGATAGGGACACGAGGAAAAACATTTCATCCCAGAGGGCGATGGGTGCCTGGAATTCACCGTCTCCGGTTGGTGGGCGAGCCCGAAACATTCAACACATTCCAAACGGTGCTGGGGTCCGCAGACCGGGTGCTGGGGGTCCGCAGACCGGGTGCTGGGGGGCCGCAGACCGGGTGCTGGGGGGCCGCAGACCAGGTGCTGGGGGGCCGCAGACCGGGTGCTGGGGGGCCGCAGGCTGGGGTCCGCAGACTGGGTGCTGGGGTCTCCAGACCGGGTGCTGGGGTCTCCAGACCGGGTGCTGGGGTCCGCAGACTGGGTGCTGGGGTCCGCAGACTGGGTGCTGGGGGTCCGCAGACTGGGTGCTGGGGGTCCGCAGACCGGGTGCTGGGGGTCCGCAGACCGGGTGCTGGGGGTCTGCAGACCGGGTGCTGGGGGGCCGCAGCCCGGGTGCTGGGGGGGCCGCAGACCGGGTGCTGGGGGGCCGCAGACCGGGTGCTGGGGGGCCGCAGACCGGGTGCTGGGGGGCCGCAGACCGGGTGCTGGGGGGCCGCAGACCGGGTGCTGGGGGGCCGCAGACCGGGTGCTGGGGGTCCGCAGACCGGGTGCTGGGGGGCCGCAGACCGGGTGCTGGGGGGCCGCAGACCGGGTGCTGGGGGGCCGCAGACAGGGTGCTGGGGGGCCGCAGACAGGGTGCTGGGGTCCGCAGACCGGGTGCTGGGGGGCCGCA